>NW_028225186.1:15743655-15848655 GCF_052327205.1 Somniosus microcephalus | reverse complement strand
TTACATCAGGAAATTAGAGGAGCATGTAACAAGGGTAAGGCAATAATCATAGGAGACATTACTGTTCATGTAGACTGGACAAAGAAAATTGACAGAAGTAGCATAGCGGACGCGTTCATTTCATTCGAGACAGTTTTCTACAACAATATTTCGCGGAAAGAACTAGGGAACAGGTTAACTTAGATCTTGTATTGTGCAATAAGACAGAGTTATTTAGTAACCTTATCATAAAGGATCCTCTGGAGAAGATTGGTCATAATATGATAGAATTTCATATTACGTTTGTGAATGATGCGGTTAAGTCAGAAACTAGGGGCTTAAATTTAAACAAAGTGAATTACGGAGTTATATAGGGCGAGTTGGCTAAGGTAGATTGTGAAATTAGTTACAATATATAACGGTATATAAGCAATGGCAAACATTTAAAGAAATAATTCAGAATTCTCAACGAATATACATTCCGTTGAGGAATAAAAACGACACTGAAAAAGTGGTACAAGCTTGGCTAACTGGAGAAGTTCGTGATAGTTTTAGATTAAAAAAAGAGGTTTACAATGTTACAAAAAATAGTAGTAAGCCTGAGGATTGGGCATGTTTTGAAAATCAGCAAAAGATGACCAAGTGACTGATAAAGAGGGAGAAAATAGAATTACAGTAAATTAGCAAGAAACTTAAAAACAGATTGTAAGAGCTTTAAGTGTGTAAAAAGGAAGAGATTAGTGAAATTAAAGGTGGGTCCATTAGAGGCAGAGACAGACGAAATTATAATGTGGAATAAGGAAATGGCATGACGTGGATCAAACATGTAAAGTCCACGCCTCAATAATACACGGACTTCGGGAGAACAGTTTAACAGGTACTTTACTGAACAAGAAGCAGCTTGAAACTGAAACTACAGAAGCCTGCTAGGGCCTTCTATACAGGGGTGGTCACTGCTGGTACTGCAGTCTAAGACCAGTTATTCCCTTAAAGGTACATACAAAACAATTCCTCCCCTTTTAGATAAACAGTGCATAACATTCATTTAACTACTAAATAATAACTAATTACAATTACAATTTTCTCAGTAATATATACATCAACTGAAATCGTCAATTATAAGTTCAGTCTTTGAGGAGGCTTCCTGATCCGGACTGGATAGCGCCTTTCTCGAGTATCCTGTTCTGGTGGTGGAGTCAATTCTGGCTCATTGTCATTGATTGGTTCATCAGCTTCCAATACCCCTGCTTCTGAGGTGGACGCAAACTGTACTTTGGGCTCATTACCAGGTGCACATGCTTGTGGTACAGGTTTGGCTTGTTCCTGTGCCTCTAGAATCTGGTCAGCATGGCATCTCACGATGCTCTCTCCAACGTCCACTGTGTACATTAGTGGTCCCTGCTGTGTGCATACCGTGCCTGTATGCCATTTTCTGTTCGGTAGTCACGGGCCAAGACTGGTCGCCCTATCTTGAAGCTCCTGGTTGGTTTCTCATTTATGTGCTGGAACTGCTTCTCCTCAACATCTCGTCTTATGTTTGTTTTGAGCAAATCCAAGCGACATCTTAGTCTCCGGTTGAAAAACAGTACGGCTGGAATTTGGCAAACAGGAAGTTATCCACCTTGTGTTTCAGTGGTATGTCGTCATTATACATTGCCTTTATGGCCTTTTTAAAGGTCTGAACAAACCTCTCAGCCAATCCATTTGTGGCTGGATGATATGGGGCAGATGTGTAATGTTTCACCCCGTTATTCTTCAGGAACCTCCGGAAATCCTCAGACTCAAACTGTGGGCCATTGTCGGAACAGATCTGTTCTGGCAACCCATTCCTGGCAAAGATGGTCCTTAGGACTGCAATAGTTTTCTCCGTGGTGGTGGAGGACATTATAATGACCTCTGGCCATTTCGAATGTACGTCCACAGCGATTAGAAACATTGAGTCCAAAAATGGACCAGCGAAATCAATGTGTACCCGTTGCCATGGAGATGAGGGCCACTCCCATGGATGTAGCGGGGCCTGTGGTGGAGCGTTTTGGACCTTCTTGCATCCTCTGCATCTCTTGGTCATATCCTCGATTTCTTTATCGATTCCCGGCCACCACACAAACGCCCTGGCTAGGCTCTTCATTTTTACCCCTCCCAGATGACCCTCATGAAGCTAATTGAGTAATCTATCTCTCAACTTGGGTGGAATTACCACTCGGGATCCACACATCAAGGTTCCCCGGCACACTGACAGCTGTTCCCTCCTTGGCGAGAATGCTGGCAACAGTGAGTCGCCATATGCTGGCCAACCCTTCACCGTCAAATCATAGACTCGAGAGAGTTTCGGGTCATTTCGGGTTTCCTTCTCAATACTTGCGTTTGTAACAGGTAAACATTCGGCTATGGTCGCATGGAATATCTCCACCGGGTCCACTGCAGGTGCTTCTCCCGCCGTAGGCAACGGTAGGCGCGACAGCCCATCAGCGTTTCCATGTTGTTTCGTACCTTTGTACTCTATGTCATACTGATGTGCCCCTAGAAAAAGTGACCATCTTTACAGCCGTTGCGCCGTCATCACTGGAACGCCCTTCTTTGGGTTAAAAATTGAGACCAGGTGTTGATGATCAGTCAGTAGGGTGAATTTCTACCCGTGCAGATAGTGATTGAACTTCTTCAACCCCCACACCAGCCTGAGGGCCTCCCTGTCAATCTGGGTGTAGTTACGCTCTGCTGAGGTTAGCGAGCACGATGCAAAGGCTATTGGCCTCTCTGATCTGTCACGCAATTTGTGTGACAGCACCGCTCCAATGCCATATGGTGAAGCATCACATGCCAACCGAATCGGTAGTGTTGGGTTGTAGTGTGCCAATACTTCTTTTGAAGTGATTTGGCATTTACATTCCTGAAAGGCACGCTTAAACTCATCACTCCATTTCCATGTTACACCAGTTTGAAGGAGGGCGTTCAGTGGGTGCAGAATTGTAGATAAATTCGGCAAGAACTTGTGGTAGTAGTTCACCAACCCGAGGAACGACCTCAGTTGTGACACATTTTCTGGTGCTGGAGCCTTGACTGCAGCCTCAATCTTGTCCGGCGACTTATGCAACCCTTGCTCATCAATCATTTGGCCACAATACGAGATTTGTCTCCTGAAGAACTCGCATTTGGGACGGTTGGCTCGTAGCCCATATTCCTGCAATCTCGTGAGCACCTGCTCATGGTTGGCAAGGTGTTCATTGTCATTTTCGCCAGTAACCAGGATGTCGTCCAAATAACACTGGGTCCCCGAGATCCCTTGCAGGACTTGTTCCATTGCCCTCTGGCACATAGCCGGGGCTGATGCTACCCCAAATACCAGTCGATTGTACTGGTAAAGGCCTTTGTGAGTTTTTATCATGAGGTATTTCCTAGATGCTTCTTCCACCTCCATTTGTGGATACGCTTGAGCCAGGTCAATCTTTGTAAAACGTTTCCCTCCAGATAGTGAGGCGAAAATATCTTCTATCCGTGGAAGCGGATACTGTACTGTGTGCAGGACTGGGTTCACAGTCACCTTGAAGTCTCCACAGATGCGAACCTTCCTTGGCTCCCCAGGCGTGCTGCTCAATGCTTTCTTCATTACAGGAACGATGGGTGTGGCCCACTCGCTCCAGTCCACCTTAGACAGCACCCCCGAATGCTCCAGACTCTCCAGTTTAGCTTCCACAGCTGGGCATATCGCGTATGGCACCAGTCTGGCCTTGAAAAATGTTGGGGTTGCGTTATCCTCAATCTTTATGGTTGCCTTTACTCCTTTTAGAGTCCCAACTTCTTGTTAGAATTTGTGACAGACGTCCAGGTGCGACGTCATCATCTTTTGTGTCAGTCACAGTTAGTGCCAGAATGGATTGCCAATCCAATTGTAGTCTTCGGATCCATTCACGTCCCAATAATGGTGGTCCTCCATCTCATAGTATATACATGTGTAGTTTCTGTGTTTCCTTTCCGTTATATTCAACTGGCACCCTTATTTTTCCTCTGGGGTAGACCTTTTGCCCCGTGTATGTCTTCAATACAATGGACGTGTCCTTTAAGGGTATGTGTGAGAATAGCCGCTCATAGTCTCGTCGATTCATGACAGTTAGGGGTGATCCTGTGTCCAATTCCATCTTCAGTAGGGACCCTGCTATCATGAGAGTGACCCAAATGGTTCGGTGATCTTCTTTTGCGATCACGTTGTGTAACTTTAAACAACTTAGTCGCCTGCTCCTGGAGTCCTTATCACTCTCCTGATCTTCTGAACTACTATCTGTCAGTTTCTTTACTTTCCTGTACTGTTCCTTAATAGTTCTTGTCGTGTTGGTCTTCTTTCCCAACTTGCAGACTCTTGCTATATGTCCGATTTTCCCGCATTGCCTGCATATTTTTCTTTAAACCAGCAGTCCTTCTGCTCATGGGTTGTTCTGCCGCAGCGATAGCACTTTTCAGCTTCATACGCCATTTCGTTAGCGCTGTATTCTTGTGGTTTCTGTTGTATTTCTGTAGCTCCCCGTGCTGCTGCTTCGTAGGATACTGCCACGCTAAAAGCCTGTTCTAGCGTCAGGTCCTTTTTTGAAAGTAGTCGTTTCTGGGTTCAATCACTCTGGAGCCCACAGACAAACTTATCCCGTAAGGTGTCTGCCAGTCCTGCTCTGAACTGGCAGTGCTTTGATAACTTGCGTAGTTCCGTAAGATAGTCAGCATTGCTCTCATCTTTGTGCTGGTTTCTTTTATGGAACTTGAATCTTTCTGCTATCAGCAGTGGTGTAGGGCTTAGATGTTCCTGTAAGATATGAACAATCTCCTCAAAACTTTTCTCCGCAATAGGCCGTACATACTCGCACCCATCAGATTTAATAATACCGACGCCCTCTTTCCATCAGCCACCTCCAGCCACCTTATTTGCCTTGCAGTACATTTCAATTCTTTCCACATACGTGGTCCAGTCTTCTACCTTGTTGTCGAAAGCAGTGATACTGCCACTTTTCGGCATCTTGGGCGATTTAAAATGGCGCCTCCCACGCTTTTGCTTCTTCCCCAATGGAATAAAATGGCGCCTCCCACGCTTTTGCTTCTTCCCCAACGGGATAAAATGGCACCTCCCGCGCTTTTGTTTCTTCCCCTTACTGCCATGCTGCTCCTAGGGTTCTTCGGGGTAATGACGGTGACCCGTAGCTTCGGAGCATCTTGCTTTCCTTCCCCCCCGTTTAGTTTCTCTCTGCTGTCCTGTTCTCGAGCACCGACTGCACCCTGCGCGCTCCACCCTCTCTCTCTTGTTTTCTTTTCGCGGCGATGCTGCGCGGCCCGATTTGTAGAGCCGCTCGATCGAGCTTGAGCCCACCGCAGTCCGGAAGGGTCAGCGCGCTACCTGCTACCAGCACGATTCGCTGGAACCGCAGTCTCTCCCGCAATTCTCCAAACACCGATGGATTCTTTGGGCGGTTGCCCTCGGTCGACACCCATTGCTCAGACTACGACCTTCCAGGACCTTCCTTTCAGGCGAGATCCCCGTGAGATGATGCCACACTGCAGGTGAGTTCGAACTTACTCGTCGCCACTTTAAAGTGCGCGCCTCAATAATACACGGGCTTTGGGAGAACAGTTTAAAAGGTACTTTACTGAACAAGAGGCAGCTTGAAACTGAAACTATGGAAGCCTGCTAGGGCCTTTTATACAGGGGTGATCACTGCCGGTACTGCAGTCTAAGACCAGTTATTCCCTTAAAGGTACATACACAACAAACCATATTGTATCTGTCATTGCAGTAGACGACACAAAGAACATACCTCAAATTATGTGGAACCAAGTGTCGAATTAGATCGAGGAACTAAAAGTAATTAATATTAGTAAAGTAAAAGTCTTGGAGAAATTAATGTGACAGAAAGCAGACAAAAACCCGGGACTTGATGGCCTACATCCTTTGGTTTTATAACAGGTGGCTGCAGAGAGTGCGTGCATTGGGTTTGATCCTCCTGAATTCCACTAGATTCTAGAACGGTCCCCGTGGACTGGAAGGTAGCAAATGTGACCCCGCTGTTCAGGAAAGGAGGGAGAGAGAAAAAAGAGAACACAGAAACATAGAAGCATAGAAGATAGGAGCAGGAGCAGGTCATTCGGCCCCTCGAGCCTGCTCCGCCATTCAATGAGATCAAGGCTGATCATCCAATTTAAGTACCCTGTGCCTGCTTTCTCCCCTTTAGGCCAGTTAGCCTGACATCATTAGTAGGGAAAATGCTGGAATCCATTATTAAGGACGTGGTAGGAGGGCACTTGGAAAATCAGAAAATATTAGATGGAGAGAATAATGTTTTGTGAAAGAGAAATCGTGTTCCACAAAGGAATCAGAATTTTTTGAGGGTGTAACTATTAGGGTAGACAAGGGGGAACCAGTGGATGTAGTGTATTTGGATTTTCAGAAGGCTTTCAATAAGGTGCCACACTATAGGTTGTTACAGAAGATTAGTGCTCATTGGATTGGGGGGTAATATAGTAGCGTGGATTGAGGATTGGTTAACGGACAGAATGCAGAGAGCAGGAATAAATGTGTGATTTTCGGAATGGCAGGTTGCAACTTGTGGAGTGCTGAAAGATCAGTGCTTGACCCTCAGCCATTTACAATCTATATCAATTAAGTAGATGAGGGGCCGTGTGTAATATATCCAAGTTTGCTGATGTTACAAAGTCAAGTGGGCAAGGATGCTGTGAGGAGAACGCAATAGGCTGCAAAGGAATATAGACTGGTTAAGTGAGTGAGCAAGAAGTTGTCAGATGAAGTATAATGTGGGGAAGTGTGAAATTATCCACTTTGCTAGGAAGAATGGAAACACAGAAGATTTTATATAATGGTGAGAAAGTAGTGAGTTTTCAGATTCGGAGGTATTTGGATGTCCTTCTGCAAGAATCACAGGGCGGTAACATTCAGCTACAGCAAGCAATTAGGAACGTAAAGGGGATTTTAGCCTTTAGAACAAGGGGGTTGCAGTATGAGAGTAAGGATGTAATGCTGCAATTATTTCGGGCTTTTTTAAGAACACATCTGGAGTACTATGTACACTTTTTGTTAACCTTACCGAATGAAGGATATAGTTGCCTTGGAGGGGGTGGAATGAATGTTCACTAGATTGATTTCTGGGAAGGGAGGGCTGCCAAATGAGGAGAAATTGAGTAGAATGTGCCTATTTTTACTGGAGTTTAGAAGAATGAGAGATGATCTCATTGAAACGTGTATAATTCTTAAAGGGCTTGACAGCGTTGGTGCTGAGCTGCTATTTGCCCTGATTGGAGAGTCAAGAACCAGGGGGCAGAGTCTCAGGATAAGGGGTCGGCCATTTGGGACTGAGATGGGGAGAAATTTCTTCACCCAGAGGGATTTGAATGGTTAGAATTATCTAACCCAGAGGGCTGAGAATGTTCAGTCAATGAGTATATTCAAGACTGACATCGATAGATTTTAGGGCACTAAGGGAAGCATGGGACAGGGGGTAGGGCGGGAAAGAGGCATTGATGTATAAGTTCAGCCATGATCATATTGAATGGCGGTGCAGGCTGCACGGAGCGTATCACCTACTCCTGCTCCTCTTTATTATATGGTTGTGTTCCGTGACTCACAGCACACCAATTTTCATCAGGCACGGGATGATCCGGGACTGAGAGCTAACCCATTGTAAAAAGACAGAGAATGATCGAGAATGACAGTAAACCCATGTCAAGCAGATTCAGAATGTTCCGTGACTGACAGCAAACAGCTTTAAAGCAGACACGGAATGATCAAAGAATGATTCACTTAATGTGACCTGAGACAAATAAGTCGTTTGCAGCTGTCAATCAAAAAACATTTGGAAGGAACATTCTACATTTAATGAACCAGAAACAGCCTTCAGCTGTCAATCAACCCTGCACCGCCCACACCACCCGCAGCATTCAGAGAGACAGAGACTGTCAGAGAACTTCCAGCATTCAGTGCTGACCCTATTAAACTCACCAGCTCCTCACACAGAACCCCGGTGTCATAAACACTGAGCATTTTTACTGAACCCCTTAAAATACAGTCTATAAATTGAGAAAAGCCTCAAAGTTCATAACAATTCTGCTGAATGGCAGAAAAGTTAATAATGTTTTCACCATCACTCGGTAACCCACTTAGACATTCATTCCGCCCATAGAATAAATTATCTGCTTTAAGAATTGCTCATTTTTTCCCTCTGAGTTGAATTATTTCAGTGTCAGGAACTTAATATCTTCATAAACATTTTATAAAAAAATAAATATCAAACACAAGCACGTTAACGATTGATGGCATCACACTTTCTGCAATGAACACCCAGAGGGCGCTCTCGCATTCGCACATATACGGCAGACCGACTAACGAGCACCATGCATCTTAAACCAGCAGGGGTCACAAGCTTGCTATTACTTATACAGCAGACCGGCTAACATGCACCGTGCACCTTATAAATGCAGGCGGCGCACATTCGCCATTACTTTTACTGTAGACCGGCTAACGTGCACCGTGAGCATTAGATCAGCAGGGGGCGCACACTCACCGTTACTTATAGGGCAGACCTGTTAACATGCACCTTGTGCATTAGACCGGCAGGAAGCGCACACTATCCATTACCAATACTGCAGACCTGCTAACATGCACCGCGCATCTTAGGCCAGCAGGGGGCGCACTCTTGCCGTTGCTTATACTGCAGACCTGCTAACATGCAGCGTGATCCTTAGTCCAGCAGAGGGCGCACACTCGCCGTTAATTATACTGCAGAACGGTTTACGTGCACCGTGTTTATTAGACCAGCAGAGGGCGCACACTCACTGTTACTTATAATGCAGTCTTGTTAACATGCACCGTGCACTCTAGACCAGCAGGAGGCGCACTCTTGCCGTTACTTATACCGCAGAACTGCTAACATGCACCGTGCACGTTCCACCAGCAGGAGGCGCATGCTGCCATTGCATATACTGCAGACCGGCTAACGTGCACCATGCGCATAAGACCAGCAGGGGGTACACTATTGCCGTTACTTATAATGCAGTCCTGTGAACATGCACCGTGCACCCTAGACCTGCATGTTCGCTCACACTTGCCGTTACTTGTATTGCTGACCTGCAAATTTGCATCATGAGCATGCAACCTCCAAGGGCGCACACTAGCAATTGCTGATAATTTGGTCTAATAAGAAAGCTAAATATTGTGGATTCTGGCAACCTGAAATAATAAGCTGAAAATGCTGGAAATACTCAGAAGGTCAGGCAACATCTGTGGCTAATGATAAAAAGTTCACGTTTCTGGTCGATGAGCTTTCATCAAAATGGGAAAAAGTTAGAGATGTAACAGGTTATAAGAACATAAGAAATAAGAGCAGGAGTGGATATTGGGCCCTTCACACGACTCCCTAAGATCATGGCTGATCATCGATCTCGATGACACTTTTCCGCCCGATTTCCATACTCCTAGGTTACTCTAGAGACCAAAAATCTATCTATCTCAGCCTTGAATATACTCAATGAATCAGCATCCACAGGCCTCTGGTGCAGAGAATTCCGAAGATTCAAAACCCTCAGATTGATGAATATCCTCCTAATCACAGTCTTAGTGGCCTCGCCCTCATCCTGAGACTATGTCACCTATTTATAGACACTCCAGCCAAGAGAAACGACCTCTCAGCATCTAAGCTGTCATTCCCCTTCAGAATCTTGTATGTTTCAATGAGATCCCTTTAATTCTTCTAAACGCCAGAGATTATAGGCCCATTCTACACAATCTCTCATCATAGGACAACCCTCTCATCCCAGGAATCAATCTAGTGAACCTTCGTTGCACTGCCTCCAAGGCAAATATATCCTTCCTTAGATATGGTGAACCAAACTGTGCACAATTCTCCAGGTGTGGCCTCACCAAGGCCCTGCACAATTGTAGCAAGACGCCCTTATTCTTATATTCCAACCCCCTTGCAATAAAGGCCAGCATGCCATTTGCCTTCCTTATTGCTGGCTGTACCTGAATGCTAGCTTTCAGTGCTCCTTTCACGCGGAGTCCCAAATCTCACTGAGCAACAACATTTGAAAGTTCCTCACAATTTAAAAAATATTCTGCTTCTCTAGTCTTCATACCAAAGTGAATAAACTCACATTTCCCTACATTACTCATTCTGCCACCTTACCTGCCCACTCACTTAGTCTATCGATATCCCTTTGCAGACTCTTTGTGTTCTCCTCACTGCTCACGGTTCCAACTAGGAGGTTAGCAGTTCTGCAGTACAAGTAAATGCGATTGACTGCCCCCTGGTGGTTTAATGTACATGGTGCCTGTTAGCGGTTCCGCAGTATGAGTGCCGGCTTGTACACGGCCCCAGGTAGTATAATGTGCACGGTACATGTCTGCAGTTCCTTAGTGATTAACATTTACTTTTTTAAATTTAGTGTCCCGTATTCGCCGCTCTGAATGCGTCTCCTTTACATTGGGGGACCAAACGTTGGTCTCCACAGCAATGTGGCTCACTTTTAGTAGCCGTCTGAAATGGACTAACAAGCCACTCAGTTGTAAGAAACTGCTACGAAAACAATAAGGATAAAACCAGATGGAGCTTCCAGCATCGTCCTCGTCACACACAGCCCAGTCGACACTGCAAATTCCTCTTCATCAGCATCTGGGGACTTGTGCCAAAATTGATAGAGCTGTCCCACGGAATAGTCAAACATCAGCCTGACATAGTGATTCTCACAGAATCATTACTTTCAGCTTTCAGCCAATGTCCCAAAATCCTCCATCACCATCGCTGTGCATGACCTATCCCACCAGCAGGGCAGACCCACCGGGGTTGGCGGCACAGTGGTGTACTCTTGGGTAGGAGAGGCTCTGGGTGTCCGCAACATTGACGTCGGACCCCATGAGCTCTCAGGGCTTCAGATCAAGCATGGGCAAGGAAACCTCCTGCTGATTACCGCCTACCGCACTTCCTCAGCTGAAAATCAATACTCCCCCATGTTGAACACCAATTGGAAGAAGCACGGTGAGTGGCTACTGCTCAGAATATACTCTGGGTGGGGGACTTCAATGAGTGTGGAAGAGTATGTCAAGAACAGCACCAGGCGAACCTAAAAATGATGTGCCAATCTGTGGAGCTGCAACACAGGACTACTTGCATGCTAAAAAGCGGAAGCAGCATTCTATAGACAGGGCCATTAAACAACTAACGAAATGAGGAGGCTCCATGAATATCCCCATCCTCAATGATGATGAGCCCAGCACGTGAGTGCAAAAGACAAGGCTGAATCGTTTGCAACCATCTTCAGCCAGAAGTGCCCAGTGGATTATCCATATAGGCCTACTCCTGAGGTCCCCTTCAAAACAAATCATTTCCTCAGCCAATCCGATTTATTCCACGTGATATCCAGAAACGGCTGAGCGCACTGGATACAGCAAAGGCTGTGGGCCCAGAAAACATCTCAGCTTTCATGCTGAAGAAGTGTGCTCCAGAACTAGCCGTGCCTCAAGCCAAGCTGTTCGAGTGCAGCTACAAAACTGGCATTTATCCGACAATGTGGAAAAATGACCAGGTGCGGCACTTACTCAACAATAACCTGCTCACGGATGCACAGTTTGGGTTCCGCAAAGACCACTCGGCTCCCGACGTCACAACAGCCTCGGACCAAACATGGACAAAGGAGCTGAATACCAGAGAGGAGGAGAGAGTGACTGCCCTTGACATCAAGGCAGCATTTCATCGAGTGTGGCATCAAGAAGCCCTAGTAAAACTGAAATCAATGGGAATCAGGGGGAAAACGCACCACTGGCTGGAGTCATACCTAGCATAAAGAAATATGGTTGTGGTGGTTGAAGGGTAATCATCACAGCCCCAGGATATCGCTGCAGGAGCACCTCAGGGCAGTGTTATAGAATCATAGAAAGTTACAGCATGGAAGGTGGCCATTTCGGCCCATCGTGTCCATGCCGGCCAACATAGAACCATCCAGCCTACTCCCACGTCCCAGCTCCTGGTCCATAATCTTGCAGGTCACAGCAGCCCAAGTGCACATCCAAGTACTTTTTAAACGTGATTAGCGTTTCTGCCTCTACCACCCTTTCAGGCAGTGAGTTCCAGACCCATACAACCGACTGGGTGAAGAAATTTCAACTCTAATCCGCTCTAACGCTCCCACGGATTACTTTTAATCTCTGCCCCCTGGTTGCTGACCAATCTGCTAAGGGAAATAGGTCCTTTCTTTCCAATTGATCTAGGTCGCTCATTATTTTATACAACTCAATATGATCTCCCCTCAGCCTCCTCTGTCCCAAGGACAACAAACCCAATCTTTCCTCATAGTTAAGATGCTCTACTCCCGGCAACACCCTTGTAAATCTCCTCTGTACCCTCTCTAGTGCAATCACATTTTTCCTGTAATGTGGTGACGAGAACTGCACTCAGTAATCTAGCTGGTGCCTAAACAGTGCTATGTTTTGTTGAAGCATAATCCCCTGGCCCTTGTATTCTATGCCACGATTAACAAAGTCAAGCATTCCGTATGCCTTTTTAACCACCTTATCTACCTGGCCTGCTAACTTCAGGGATCTGTGGACATGCTCTCCAACGTCCATTTGTTTCCCTACACTACTCTGTGTCCTACCATTTAATGTGTACTCCCTTTCCTTGTTAGCCCTCCAAAAATGCATTACCTCACACTTCTACGGATTGAATTCCATTTGTCACTGTTCTGCCGACCTGAACAATTTATTGATACCTTCCCGAAGTCTACAGCTTCCTTCTTCAGTTTCAACCGCACAGCCGATTTTAGGATCATCTGCAAACTTCATAAACATACCCGCTATATTCAAGTCCAGATCATTCATATATACCACAAAAAGCAAGTGACCTAATACTCAGCCCTGCGGAACCCCAGGTCCTAGGCCCAACCATCTTCAGCTGCTTCATCAATGAAGTTCCCTCCAACATAAGATCAGAAACAGAGAATTTCGCTGATTACTGCACAGTATTCAGTGCCATTCACAACAACTCAGATAAGGAAGCAGTCCATTCCCGCAAGTAACAAGACCTGGACAACATTCAGGCTTGGGCTGATAAGTGGCAGGTAATTTTCGAGCCATAGAAGTACCAAGCAATGAATATCTCCAACAAACGAGAGTGTAACCACCTCCACTTGACAGTCAACGGTATTACCATCGCCGAATGCCCCACCATCAAAACCCTGGAAGTCATCATTGATCAGAAACTTAATTGGACTAGCAACATAAATAACGTGGCAGTAAGAGCAGGAGAGACGCTAGGTATTCTATGGCGAGTGTCTCCCCTCCTGACTCCCCAAAGACGTTCCACCATCTACAAGGCACAAGTAAGGAGTGTGATGGAATACTCTTCACTTGCCTGGATGAGTGCAGCTCCGACAGCTCTCAAGAAGCTCGACACCATTCACGACAAAGCAGCCCTCTTGATCGGCACCCCAGCCAAACCCTTAAACATTCATTCCCTCCACCACCGGCGCACTGTGGTTGAAGTGTGTACCATCTACAAGGTGTACTGCAGCAACTCGCCAAGGCTTCTTCGACAGCACCTCCCAAACCCGCAACCTCTTCCACCTAGAAGGACAAGGGCAGCAAGCGCATGGGAATACGACCACCTCCAAGTTGCCCTCCAAGTCACACACCATTCTGAATGAGAAGTATATCGCCGATCCTTCATCGTCTCTGGGTCAAAATCCTGGAAGTCCCTACCTAACAGCACTGTGGGAGCACCTTCACCACATGGACTGCAGCGGTTCAAGAAGGCGGCTCACCACCACTTTATGCAGGGCAATTAGATATGGGCAATAAATGCTAGCCCTGCCAGCGACACCCGCATCCCATAAACGATTAAAAATAACTCACTCTGCCAACTTCTTGCCCAATCACATAACATGTCTATATAAATTTGTAGTCTCTTTAGGTTCTCCTCACAAATTATTTTCCCACCAATCTTTGTATCATCAACAGTCCTGGAAATATTACACACGGCTCCTCATCTAATTCATTGATATAGATTGTGAATAGCTGAGGGTCAAGAACTGCCCATTCAGCACTCCACTAGTTACTCCATTATCTGACATTGCAAAAATCATCCGTTGTTTCCAGCTCTCTGCTTTCTGTCAGTTAGCTAATCCCCAGTACATACTAATATATTACACCCAATACAATGAGCACTAATCCTGTGTAACAACCCCTTGTTTAGCACCTTATCGAATGACTTCCGAAAATCCTAATATAGTACCTCCACTGGTCCCCCCTTAGCTACCCTGCTAGTTGCACCCTCAAAAAACTGTAACAGGTGTGTCAAACACGGTTTCCCTTTCATAAAAGCGTGTTGACTCTGCCTAGTCATATTCTGATTTTCCAACTGCCTTGCTACTGCGTCCTTAATAACAGATCCTAGCATTGTTCCAACGCCTGATATCAGGATAACTGGCCTCTATTTCCCTGCTTTCTCTTTCCATCCTTTCTTGAAAAGCGGGGTAACATTTCCTGCCTTCCAAGGCAGGGGGACCGTTCTAGAATCTGGGGATTTCTGGAACATCCAAACCATCCTCTGCTAACCGTTGCTTTATGTCAGCTGTGGCTCAGTTGGTAGCACCCTCGTATCTAACTCAGAAAGCTGTGAATTCATAGTCGCACTCCAGAGACTTAAGGACAATAATCTAGGCTGACCCTCCAGTGCAATACTGAGGGAGTGCTGCACTGTCGGAAGTGCCGTCTTTCAAATGAGTTGTCAAACAGTTGGCCCATCTCTTTCTCTCAGTAGGATGTAAAAGATCCCATCCAACTATTTCGAAGAAGGGGAATTATCCCCAGTGTCCTCACCAATCATCACTACAACAGATGATCTAGTTATTATCACATGGCAGTTTGTGGAAGCTTGCTGTGCGAAAATTAGCTGCTGCCTTTCCTACACTACAAGTGACTACACTTCAAAAAGTACTTCATAGGCTGTAAAGTTCTACTGCACTATATCTGCAGCCACTCCATTTAAAACCAAAGGATATAGGCCGTTAGGTCAGGGGATTTGTCTGCTTTTAGTCCCATTAATTTCTCCATTACTTTTTCTTTAATAATATTAATTCCTTTAAGTTCCTCATGTTCTTTAGTCCTTTTTGTTATCCACAATTTCTGGTGTATCATTTGAGCCTTCTCTGTTTAGAGAGATGCAAAATAGTTGTTTAACTTCCATGCAATTTTCTTGTCCCCCATTATAAATTCTGCTCTCTCGGCCTCTGAGGGACCCATGTTTACTTGCGCTAATCGTTTCATTTTTACATACTTTAAAAGCTTACAATTTGTTTTTATATTTCTTTCCAATTGATTCTCATATTCTACTTTCTCCCCCTTTTTCAATTTCTTGACTATCCTTAGCTGAATTTTAAAAGCCTCCTAATCCATAGGATTACTACTCTTTTTGTCAACATTTTAAGACTCTGCTTTTAATCTAATACTATCCATAACATCTCTAGTTAGCCATGGTTGGAAAACTTTTCCAGTGGAGTGTTTTATTCCTCTAGGGATTTTACATTCGTTGAGAATTATGAATTATTCATTTAAATGTTTGCCATTGCTTTCTTACCATCATATCTTTTTATCCCATTAATCAATCTACGTTGGACAAGTCGCCCCTCAAATCCCTGTAATTGTATTTATTTAAATTATGACCCTAGCTTCTGACTTAACCACATCATTGAGAAACTTAATATGACATTTCATCATATTATGGTCACTCTTACCCACATGACACTTTACTATATAATTACGAATAAACTCTATTTCATTACACAATACTAAATCCAAAATAGCATGTTCCCCAGTTGGCTTGAAATATTGTTCTGGACAACTGTGGCGAAGCATTCCATGAACTCATCCTCCAAAACATTCTGCCAATTTTGTTTGCAGACTTTATGCAGATTATAGACCCCTTGTTTATTGCATTATCCTTGATATATGCTACACTAATTTGCTGATTTATACACTGTGCAACAAAATTATTACAATTAGCGTTCCTATAAGCTATTGTTATCTGCCCTTTGTTATGTCGTACCCCCACCCATACTGGATCTACATTCTGATTTACTGAGCTATGTTCTTTTCTCACAACTGCCTTTATCTAATCTTCAAGCACCCGGGAATATTTTGTTCGCAAATTTGGTCACCCTGAAACCACGTCTCAGTATTGGCTACTGGATCAAACGTATTTATCGCTATTTGTATCATTAATGTATCTCTCTTGTTATGAAAGTATTGTGCATTCAGATAGAGCGCCTTTAACATTAACTGCTCTACAACCTGACTTATCTCTTGGGATTAAACATTTTCCCTCACCTGAACCCTTATTAGGGATGGTTTTCCTTGGAGCAGCGAAGGTTAAGAGGTGTTCAGAATCATGAAGGTTTTGATAGAGTAAATGAGGAGTGCTTCTTTCCAGTGACAGAAGGTTTGGTAAATAGAAGGCACCGATTTAAAATGATTGTTAAAAGAACCAGAGGCGACATGCAGAATTAAGTTTTATCAGCAGCGAGCTGTTATGATGTGGAATGCATGGCGGAAGCCGATTCAATAGTAACATTCACAACAGAATTGGACAAAGACTTTAAGGGAACATGTACATGGCTATGGGGAAAGAGCAGGGGAGTAGTGCTAATTGGATGGATCCAACAAAGATCCGTCACAGGCACTTTCTCTCGCTCCCTCACACTCTCTCTCTCTCTCTCTCTCTTTCTCTCTCTCTCCCTCTTAATCAAACAAGGCTAAATGTATTTAATATTCAAGCCTCCACGGCTCTCTGGGGCAGAGAATTCCATAGATTTACGACCCTCTGAGAGAAGAAACTCCTCCTCATCTCAGTTCTAAAAGGGCGAGCATTTATTCTGAGCCTATGCCCCCGAGTTCTAGATTTCCTCACTAGGGGAAACATCCTCTCTGCTTCTACCTTGTCCAGCGTCATCAGTACCTTATATATTTCAATAAGATCACATCTCATTCTACTAAATTCCAATGAGTATCAGCCCAACATGCTCAACCTTTCTTCATAAGTCAACCCCTCATCTCAGGAATCAACCGAGTGAATCGTCTCGGGACTGCCTCCAATGCATATATATCAGTCCTTAAATAAGGAGAGCAAAACTGTAGGCAGTACTCAAGTTGTGGCCTCACCAATACCCTGTACAGTTGTAGCAGGATTGCCCTGCTTTTTATCTCCAACGCCTTTGCAATAAAGATCAACATTCAATTTGCCTTTTTGATTATTACTGTACCTGCATGCTAAAATTTTGTGTTTCATGCACAAGGACCCCCAGGTCCCTCTGAACTGTAGCATTTTGTAATCTGTCTCCATTTAAATAATAATTTGTTTTTTTATTTTTCCTGCCAAAGTGGGTAACCTTGCACTTTCCCTTATTATACTCCATCTGCCAAATGTTTGTTTACTTAGTTAGCCTGTCTATATCCCTCTGCCTTCAGTGCTTCTTCCAAGTGGTGTTCAACATGGAGGAGCACTGATTCATCAGCTGAGGGAGGGTGGTAGGTGGTAATCAGCAGGAGGTTTCCTTGCCCATGATGTTCCTGTGTAACAGGCTTGAGGGGCTGAATGGCTTCCTCCTTTTCCTGCATAACAGGCTGAATAGCCTCCTCCTGTTCCTGCATAACAGGCTCGAGGGGCTGAATGGCCTCCTCCTTTTCCTGTATGATAGGCTCGATGGGCTGAATGGCCTCTTCCTGTTTATGTGTAACATACCCGAGGAGCTGATTGGCCTCCTCCTGTTCCTTATAACAGACTCGAAGGGCTGAATGGCCTCCTCCTGTTCCTGTATAACAGACTCAAGGGGCTGAATGGCCTCATCCTGTTCCTGTGTAACAGGCTCAAGGGGCTGAATGGCATCCTCCTGTGCATGTATAACAGGCTTGAAGGGCTGAATGGCCTCCTCCTGTTCATGTATAACGGGCTTGAGGGGCTGAATGGCCTCCTCCTATTCCTGTGTAACCGGCTCGAGGGGCTTAATGGCCTCCTCCTGTTCCTGTCTAACAGGCTTGAGGGGCTGAATGGCTTCCTCCTTTTCCTGTATAACACGCTCGAGAGGCTGAATAGCCTCCTCCTTTTCCTGTATAACAGGCTTGTGCGTCTGAATTGTCTCCTCTTGTTCCTGTGTAACAGGCTTGAGTGGCTGAATGGCCTCCTCCTGTTACTGTGTAACAGGCTCGAGAGGATGAATGGCATCCTCCTGTGCATGTATAACAGGCTCGAGGGGCTGAATGGCCTCCTCCTGTTCATGTATAACAGGCTTGAGGGGCTGAATGGCCTCCTCCTGTTCCCGTATAACAGACTCGTGTGTCTGAATTGCCTCCTCCTGTCCCAGTGTAGCAGGCTTGAGGGACTGAATGTCCTCCTCCTGTTCATGTGTGGCAGGTTTGAGGGGCTGAATGGCCTCCTGCTGTTCCTGTGAAACAGACTCGTTGGTCTGAATTGCCTTCTCCTGTTCCTTTTTAACTGGATCATGGGTCTGATTTGCCTCCTCTTCATCCTATGTAACAGGTTCGAGGGGCTGAATGGAGTTCTACTGTTCTTGTACAGATCTTGTATCGCTGAACGGCTTCCTCCTGTCCAATGCAACAGGCTCGAGGCGTTAAAGGCCTCCTCTTGTCCCTGTGTAACAGGCTCGAGGGGCTGAATGGCCTCCTCCTGTTCCTGTATAACAGGCTAAAGGGGCTGAATGGCCTCCTCCTGTTCCTGTGTAAAAGGGTCATGGGACAGAATGGTCTCCTCCTGTTCCTATGTAAAACGGCCATGGGACTGAATGGCCTCCTCCTGCTCCTGTGTAACTGACTCAGGGGTTGAGAGCACTCAGAGGGAAAGTGTCGGGGCGGTAGTTTCCCTTCTCTGAATTACCGATTTACTGCAAAATGTACCGTCAGTGGAGGAACCACGGCCCAAAATCCGACTTTGGGGGGACTCGAACCTATAACCTTTGAATACCTTAATCTGTCGTACAAATAGAAAGCCCAATGCGCCATCCATTGCTCCACAGAGCCAATTACGTAAAGTTCTATTACAGAAGCAAAGTAGTGTTGATGCTGGAAATCTGAACTATAAACAGATGAAATGCTGGAAACACTCTGCAGGTCAGGCAGCATTCCATGTCTGTTTAAAAGGAGTCTACTTTCAGTCCCGGATCATTCTGTGTCTGTTTAATAGGGACATGCTGTCAGTCCCGGATCATTCTGTGTCTGTTTAAAAGGGACATGCTGTCAGTCCCGGTTTATTCTGTGTCTGTTTAAAAGGGACGTGCTGTCAGTCCCGGATCATTCTGTGTCTGTTTAAAAGGGACATGCTTTCAGTCCCGGATTATTCTGTGTCTGTTTAAAAGGGATGTGCTGTCAGTCCCAGATTATTCTGTGTCTGTTTAAAAGGGATGTACTGTCAGTCCAGGATCACTCTGTGTCTGTTTAAAAGCGATGTGCTGTCAGTCCCGGGTCATTCTGAGTACGATAGCAAAATACTGCAGATGTTGGAAATCCGAAATAACAACAGAAAATGCTGGAAAAACTCAGCAGGTCAGGCAACATCCGTGGAGAGAAATTTGAGTTGACGTTTCGGGTTTGACCCTTCTTCAAAACTGGAGAGAAAAGGAACTAGATCGAAGGCAGTCTGTTTAAATGGGATGTGCTGTCAGTCCCGGATCATTCTGTGTCTGTTTAAAAGGGATGTGCTGTCAGTCCCGGATCATTCTGTGTCTGTTTAAAAGGGATGTTCTCTAAGTCCCTGGTCATTCTGTATCTGTTTAAAAGGGATGTGCTGTCAGTCCCGGATCATTCTGTGTCTGATTAAAACGGGTGTTACATAATATTATAGAGTCTGCCCCACAGAAACAGTCGATTTGCACGAACTGGTCTCCACACGAGGCTCCTCCTTCTCTATTTCTCCTCACCCCACAAATAAAACTAGAATCAGTAATGGTAACCATGAAACTATCGGATTGTCGTAAAAACCCATCTGGTTCACTAATGTCTTTCAGGGAAAGAAATCTGCCGTCCTTACCCGGTCTGGCCTTTCTGTGACTCCAGCCCCATAGCAATGTGGTTGATTCTTAACTGCCCTCTGACATGGCCTAGCAAGCCACTCAGTTGTAACAAACCGCTATGAAACAAAATAATAAAAATGAAGCTGGACGGACCATCTGGCCTGATCCATATCAGCTTCCTCCTGAGGTCCCCACCATCACAGAAGCCAGTCTTCAGCCAATTCGATTCACCCCACGTGATATCAAGAAAATGCTGAGCACACTGGATACAGCAATGGCTCTGGGCCCTGACAACACCCCGGCTATTATTCTGAAGACTTGTGCTCCAGCCAAGCTGTTCAATACAGCTACAACACTGGCATCTATCCAACAATGTGGAAGACTGCCCAGGTATGTCCTGTCCACAAAAAGCAGGACAAATCCAATCCAGCCAATTACCGCCCCATCACTCTACTCTCTACTCTCAATCATCAGCAAAGTAATGGAAGGTGTCATCCACAGTGCTGTAAAGTGGCACTTACTGACCAATAACCTGCTCATTGATGCCCGGTTTTGGTTCTGCCAAGAGCACTCGGCTCCCGACTTCATTAAAACCTTGGTCCAACATGAACAAAGGAGCTGACCACCAACATCCTGGGGGTTACCATTGAACATAAATACTGTGACAACAAGAGAAGGTCAGAGGCTAGGCATTCTGCGTCGGGTGTCTCACCTCCTGACTCCCCAAAGCCTTTCTACCATCTACAAGGCACAAGTAAGGAGTGTGATGGAATACTCTCCACTTGCCTGGATGAGTGCTGCTCCAATAACACTCAAGAAGTTCGACACCATCGAGGACAATGCAGCCTGCTTGATTGGCACCCCATCCAGCACATTAAACATTCACTCCCTCCACCACCGGCGCACCGTGGCTGCAGTGCGTACCATCTACAAGATGCACTGCAGCAACTCACCAAGGCTTCTTCAGCAGCACCTGCCAAACACGCAACCTCTTCCACCTAGAAGGACAAGCACAGCAGGCGCATGGGAACACCCCCACCTCCAAGTTCCCCTCCAAGTCACACACCATTCTGACTTAGAAGTATATTGCCGATCCTTCATCGTCGCTGGGTCGAAATCCTGGAACTCCCTCCCTAACAGCACTGTGGGAGTACCTTCACCACACGGACTGCAGCGGTTCAAGAAGGCGGCTCACCACCACCTTCTCAAGGGGCAATTAGGGATGGGCATTTAATGCTGGCCTTGCCAGCGCACCCACATCCCATAAACGAATTTAAAAAATTCTATCAGCATATCCTTCTATTCCTTTCTCCCTTCCTCTTAAATGCATCTTGTAGTATTCGCCTCAACTATTGCATTCTCAGCGCTCTTTGGCCAAAGAAGTTAATCCTGAATTCCCTGCTGGATTTATCGGTGAGCATTTCTGACCTGTCTTCTCTGAGCTAGTTCCTGACTCACTCACAGTAGGAAGCATTTTCTCGCTAATAACGTGCAGCTGCGATGGCCGAGTGGTTAAGGCGTTGGACTCAAAATCCAATGGGGTTTCCCTGTGCAGGTTCGAACCCAGCTCGCAGTGGCTTTGATGCAAATTTTTTATTTCATCGGCTCCCTGTGGCGATCACTGGCCCCGAAATTGATCAGAATTCCCTCCACTGCACTTTATTACACTGATTAACCCCAAGTTCCAATTGAAACACGAATAATTTATCGGCATCAATTAGATATTGTGGATTTGTTGGGAACTCGTGAGCAATACACACACAAAGCAGCATCAAAAATACTAATTATAAAGAGCCCTGCAGTGTTTGGTGTGGAATCACCTTCAGCTACTAAGTGGGAACACGGTTTGGTTTTGTAAAACTGAACACGAATTAAAAAGTGTGTAAAAAGACCGTGGCAGGTCTCGAACCTGCAATATCCTGATAACCTCAGAAATTAATACCGAATTAATACCATTAGGCCACGCGACCAGCAGGAATAATTTGCAGATCAGCGCCATCTGTGGACAGATAGATACAGGGTCAACCTTCCAGTTCCTTGAGCTTTCTGCAGAACTAAGGTTTTGTAGCTTTGCTTCAAGGAATTGCAGCTCCAATCTTTTCAGCAAATAGCAAAATTAAGAAACTACCCACACCATCAAAAAGTAAATGGCCCATACAGGGATCGAGCCCGCGACCTTGGCGTTATTAGCCCTATGCTCGAACCTACTGAGCTAACCGACCTGCCTTAAGTTCTTCTGCTGTTAAATTCAATTTATGTTGATTTTTGGTTTTTGTCAGTTGTCAGTGCTCCGGTTTCCTCCCACAGTCCAAAGATGTGCGGGTTAGGTTGATTGGCTATGGTAAATTGAACCTAAGTGTTAGGGGGATTCAATACGTGGGGTTACGGGGATAGGGTGGGATTTGTGTTGGTGCAGGGGTTACGGGGATCGGGTGGGATATGAGTCGGTGCAGGCTCGATGGGCCGAAATGGCCTCTATCTGCACTGTGGGGTTTCTGTGATTCTGTGACTTCGAAGGCTGTAAAAGAAAGACTCTGATTTCTACAGCGCCATTCACCTGAGGACGTCTCAAAGTGCTTTACAGGCAATGTAGTTGTAGTCACTGTTGTAATGTAGGAAAAAGAGCAGCAGCCAATTTGTGCACAGTAAGCTCCCACAATGTGATAATCGAGGATAACCTGTTTTAGTGATGGTGATTTGAGGATAAATATTGGCGACAGGACACCGGGGTAAACCTCGCCACCCCCTGCTCTTCTTACAATTGTGCCATGGGATCTGTTATGTCCACCCGAGAGGGCAGAGGCGGCCTCAGTTTTGGAATTGTATTCCACCACAATCTGTAACCTGATGGACCGGTGTATTCCTCACACTACCATTAGCATCAAGACAGGGGACCAGCCCTGGTTCAATGAGGAGTGTAGAGGAGCATTTCAGGAGCAGCACCAGGCGTACCTAAAATGAGGTGCCAACCTCATGAAGCTACAACTCAGCACTACACACATGCTAAGCTATGGAAACCGCATGTGTAGACAGAGCTAAGCGATCCAACAACCAACGGATCAGATCAAAGCTCTGCAAACCTTCCACATCCAGTCGTGACAATTTATTTTAATTTAATTTGTTCCTAGGACTTGGGCATCGCTGGCAAGGCCAGCATTAATTGCCCATCCCTAATTGCCCTTGAGAAGGTGGTAGTGAGAAGCCCTCTTGGCCCGCTGCAGTCAATGAGGTGAAGGTACTCCAATAGTACTGTTAGGGAGGGATTTCCAGGATTTTGACCTAGCGACGATGAAGTTATGGTGACATATTTTCACGTCGGGATGGTGTGTAACTTGGAGGGGAACTTGGAGGTGATGGTGTTCCCATGCACCTGCTGCCCTTATAAGAACATAAGAACATAAGTAATAGGAGCAGGAGTAGGCCATTCAGCCCCTCGCACCTGCTCCACCATTCAATAAGGTCATGGCTGATCTGATCTTGGCCTTAACTCCACTTTTCTGCCTGTTCCCCCTTAACCCTTGACGCTCCGATAGTTCAACAATCTGTCTATCTCAGCCATGAATATAATCAATGATTCAGGCTCCACAGCTCTCTGGCGTAGATCATTCCAAAGATTCACAAGCCTCTGAGAGAAGAAATTCCTCCTCATCTGCGTCTTAAATGAACAAACCCTTATTCTGAAACTATGCCACCTGATTCTAGATTCCCCCATGAGGGAAAACACCCTCTCAGCATCTACCCTGTCAAGACCCCTGGGGATTTGTCCATTCTATTCTATTCCATTCTCCCAGTTTCTCTGTCTCCGTTGCATCTGTTCTGATGATGCCACCTTCCATACCAGTGCTTCCGGTATGTCTTCCATTTTCCTCAACTGAGGATCCCCCTCTACCATGGTCGACATGACACTCGACCGTGCCTGTTCCATTTCCCGCACTACTACTCTCATCCCTTCCGCTCACTCCTAGAAACATGATAGGGTTCCCCCCTTGTCCTCACCTTTCACCCCACCCGCCTCCACATTCAACGGATCATCCTGCGCCATTTCCACCACCTCCAGCATCAAACACATCTTCCCCTCCTCCCTTTCAGCATTTCGAAGGGACCGCTCTCTCCATGGCAGCCTGGTCCATTCCTCTATCACCCCAATACCCCTTCTCCTTCGCCCGGCACCATCCCATGCAAGTGCACGATATGCAACACCTGCCCTTTTACTCCTTCCTTCCCATCGCCCAGGGCACCAAACACTCCTTCCAGGTGAATCAGCGATTACCTGTACTTCTTACAATTTAGTTACTGTATTCGCTGAATCTACATTGTGACACCAAATTCTGATTGGGTGCCCGCTTTGCAGAACAGTTGGATAAGTGTGACCCCGAGCTTCCGGTCACCTGTCATTATAATTATCTGCTCCACTCCCTCTCTGATCTCTCCTTCCTTGGCCTGTTGCACTGTTCCAATGAAGCTCTACGTAAGCTCGAGGAACAGCACCTCATCTTTCTATTAGGCACTTTACAGCCTTCTGGACTTAACACCGAGTTCAACAATTTCAGGCTATAAATTGGCCCCTGTATTTCTTTTATTTTTTTAATTTCTTCCCATGTTTCCTCACATGACATTTGTTAATGTTTCTGCCATAATCATTCACACCTCATCTTGAGCCATCTTTTGATCGTTAACTTGTCCTATTACCTCTCCTTTTGCCTTGCACCATCATCCCTTTTGTAGGTCAATCTCTCCTGCCTTCCATTCTATCACAGACATTCCGTTTATTCTTACCTCGCCTCCACCCACCCCTGCTTAAAAATCCCTCTTCCCTAACCTTTTCCAGTTCTGACGAAGGGTTCGATCTGAAATGTTAACTCTGTTTCTCCCTCACTCGATGCTGCCTGACCTGTTGAGTGTTTCCAGCATTCTCTGTTGTAATTGAAATGAACACACTGACGGAGTTTCATCACTCATTATTAGGATTTGTTTAGTTTTCCTTGGTGTGGCCGTGTGGCCTAATGGATAAGGCGTCTGACTTCGGTGTAAATTCTGATGCCATCAGAAGATTGCAGGTTCGAGCCCTGCCATGGTCGTTTTACACACTTTTTAATTCGGGTTTAACTTTAGAAACCCAAACCGCGTTTCCAATCTTTTCCTTCCAAACATTGCAGGGTTCTTTATTAAATGGAATTTTTACGTGCTGTCTTATGTGTAAATTTCTCACTGGTCTTTGCCAACAGTTTCAAACAAATCCACAATTTCTAATTGATGACAAATTAGTGTTTCCAATTGGAACAACAGCTTTGAGTTAATCAGTGTAATAACGTGCAGTGGAGAGAATTCTGATCAGTTTCGGGGCCAGTGATCTCCACAGTGAACCGATGAAATAAAGTAAAGAAATTGCAGTAGAATCGCTGCGAGCAGGGTTCATATCTGCACGGGGATTGGGTTTACAAATACCAACACCTTAAACACTCGGCCATCGCAGTTGCGCAAATGCAACCTTTCAACAGTGAAATGACCTATGCAAACTATTAGACAACTGCCCTGCACAATGTAAATGGAAGGAAGTTGTGTGACAGCTGTACAGAGGCCTGGTTAGGCCACTGTGTACAGTTCTGCACACTGCACCTTAGAAAGGATATATTGACCTTGGAGGGAGTGCGGTGCAGATTCATGAGTGTGTTACCAGGGCTCCAAGGGTTAGGCTATGAGCAGAGATCACATAATCTAGGCTTGTATACCCTGGAATATTGAAGATTAAGGGCAGAGATCATAGAAATACAGAAATTTACGCCAGAGAAGGAGGCCATTCGGCCCATCGTATCTTTGCTGGAGGAAAAAGAGATATTTTGCCTAATCCCACTTTCCAGCTCTGGGTCTGTAGCCCTGTAGGTTGCAGCACTTCAACTACATATCCATAGTGCTTTCTATTAATGTGATCGGTAGTGACTTCCAGATTCCCTCCACTCTCTGTGTGAAAATGGTTGTTGTCAACTCCTCTTTCACCATTTTACCAGTTACTTTAAATCTACGCCCCTGATCATTGACATTTCTGCTAAGGGAAATAGGTCCTTCCTATCCACTGTATCTTGGCCCCTCAGAATCTTATGCACCTCAATTATGTCTCCCCTCCACCTCCTCTGCTCCAAAGATAACAACCCAACCCTATCCAATCTTTACTTATAGCTAATATTTTCCAGTCCTGTCAACATCCTAGTAAATCTCCTCTGTATCCTCTCTAGTGCAATCACATCTTTCCTGTACTGTGGTGACCAAAACTGTCTTCAGTACTCTAGCTGCGGCCTAACTAGTGATTTATACTGTTCAAGCATAACCTCCCTGTTCTTGAATTCTATGCCTTGGCTAATCGAAACATAGAAACATAGAAGATAGGAGCAGGAGTAGGCCGTTCGGCCCCACGAGACTGCTCCACCATTCAATGCGATCATGGCTGATCATCCAAATTCATTATCCGGTTCCTGATTTCTCCCCATAATCGTTGATTCCTTTAGCCTTAAGAAATGTATCCAACTCCTTCTTGAATATATTTAATGTATTGGCCTCTGCTGCCTTCTGTGATAGAGAATTACACAGGTTCACCACTCGCTGGATGAAGAAATTCGTCCTCATCTCTGTCCTAAATGGCTTACCCCTTATCCTTAGTCTGTGACCCCTGGTTCTGGATTCACCGACCATCGGGAACATCGATCCTGCATCTAGCCAGTCCAGTCCTGTCAGAATTTTATACGTTTCAATTAGAGCCCCTCTCATTCTTCTAAACTCCAGTGAGTATAAGCCCAATCGACACAATCTCCCCTCATACATCATTCCTGCCATCCCAGCTATCTGCCTGGTGAGTCTTTGCAGAAGTCCTTCCATGGCAAAACATCCTTCCTCAGAAAAGGCGACCAAAACTGCACATAATACTCAAGATGTGGTCTCACCAAGGCCCTGTACAGCTGCAGCAAGACATCCCTGTTCCTGTGCTCAAACCCTCTCGCTATGAAGGCCAAGATACCATTTGCCTTCTTTACCACCTGCCGCCTAATAAAGGAAAATATTCCCTAACACATTTTAACCAATAAAAAAACAGAAACTGCTGGAAATATTCAGCAGCTCATCTGAAATAAAAACAGAAAATGCTGGAAATATTCAGCAGGCAATCTGAAATAATGACCTGCTGAATATTGCCAGCTCTTTTTGTTTTTATTTCATATTCCAGCATCCGCAGTCTTTTGCTATTGCCTTCTTAACCACCTTATCTATCTGTTCTGCTACGTTCATGGACCTGTGGACATGCTCTCCAATGTCCCTCTGTTCTATTACGCTTCTCAATATCCTACCATTTATTGTGTATTCCTTTGTCCTGTTAGGCCTCCCCTAATGCATTACCTCTCACTTCCACGAATTGAATTCCATTTGCCACTTTTCTGCCCACCTGACCAATTCATTGATAACGTCCTGCAGTCTGGAGCTTTCTTCCTCACTAACAACCACATGGACAATGTTTATATAACATCGGCAAACTTCTTAATCCTACATTGAAGTCTAAATCAGTGAGATATAACACAAAAAGCACGGGACCTAGTACTGAGCCCTCCCGAATCCCACTGAACAGCCTTCCAGTCACAAAAACTCCCATCGACCACTACCCTTTGCTTCCAACTTGTCACTTTCCTTGGATCCTTTGGGCGTTTACCTGTCTTACCAGTCTGCCATGTGGGCAGATTCTGATTTTTAGGTTATTGAAGGTAATTGATAGAGTAGACAGAGGGAAACGTTTTCCGCTGGGGCAAGGAATGGGGGTTGGGGGGGGGAGGTGTCGGGGGCGTGGGGGGAGGTAGAGCCTAGGTCAAGTGGACCAAACCTTAAAACAGGAACCAGGCCGTTCAAGAGAGAAATTAGGAAACATTTCTTCATACAAAGGTCAAACTATGGAACTCCTCCCACAAAAGGCAGTTATTGCTAGATCATTTAATGATTGTATATCTGAGATCGATAGACTTTTGCTAGACCGGGGTATTAGGGGAAAATAATAGACTTGTTTAACAAAAATTGCTATTAATATAAGTATACTTTAAAAATGATGGCGAATGTGCCCCACCTGGTGGGTTAACAGGCACGGTGCATGTAAGCAATTCTGCAGTGTCAGTGAAGGCGAGTGTGCGCCCTGGTGGGTGAATGTGAAAGGTGCATGTTAGAAAGTCTGTTTAAATACAGACAACTGAAGGCTGCCTGTCAATCCCGGATCATTCTGTGACTGTTTAAAAGGGATGTGCTGTCAGTCCCGGATCATTCTATGTCTGTTTAAAAGTGATGTGCTGTCAATCCCGGATCATTCTGTGTCTGTTTAAAAGGGATGTGCTGTCAGTTCCGGATCATTCTGTGTCTGTTTAAAAGGGATGTGCTGTCATTCCCGGATCATTCTATGTCTGTTTAAAAGGGATGTGCTGTCAATCCCGGATCATTCTGTGTCTGTTTAAAAGGGATGTGCTGTCAGTTCCGGATCTTTCTGTGTCTGTTAAAAAGGGATGTACTGTCAGCCCCGGATTATTCTGTGCCTGTTTAAACGGGATGTGCTGTTTCTACAGATCATTTCAATCCCGGTCCATTTCAAAATCATGAGCGGTCTAGTCAGAGCAGATAATGGCTCGAAGGACCAAATGGCCTAGTTCTGCTCCTATTCCTTATGTTCTTATGTCAGAAGGGTCGAGAGCCAGAGGGCACAGATGTAATGTGATTTGCAGAAGAACCAAATGCGACACGTGGAAAAACTTTTTTACGCAGTGAGTGGTTAGTAACTGGGAAGGCTGGCGGAGGGAGATTCAATCATAGCCTTCAAAAGCGACTTGGATAAGTACCTGAATGAGCAGAAATTGCAGAGCTGCGGGGCACGGGCAGGTGTGCGGGTGGGACTAGCTGAAGTGCTCGTGCAGAGAGCCAGCACGGTCTTGATGGACCGAATGGCCCCCTTCTGTGCTGCAACCATTCTATGATTCTATGATCATTCTGTATCTGTGCCTGTTTCAAAGAGATGTATTTTCAGCTGCGATATCTGATTGGTTGCGGCGTTGGTCTCAGAGTTCATTGTGAATTAGGCGCATTGGTTTGAACCCTGTTCGAAGCAGATCTGTTCATTAATTTGAAATATCAAAACCCTGCATAATTTAAAAGAATTTTAAAGGTCACCTCTCAGCCTCCTGTTTCCATAGAAAAGAGCGCCAGCCTGTTCAGACTATCCTGATATTTATACCCTTTCAGTTCTGGCATCATTCTTCTCAATCTTCTTTGCACCTTCGCCAGTTCTCTATATTTTTTTGTAAAATGGAGACCACAACACTGCACAGTATTCTAAGTGCCATCTAACCATGGTTCTACATAAATTTAACATAACCTCTCTGCTTATGAATGGACAAGTTTACCTGTGCTGTGTGCTGTTTGCTGCCGGACTTTAGGACAGAGAGACAGAGAGAGAGAGAGAGAGAGAGTGAGTGAAAGAGCAAGAGAGGGAGAGAGCGAGTGAAAGAGCGAGAGAGCGAGAGAGAGAGAGAGAGCGAGAGAGAGAGAGAGAGACAGAGAGCGAGAGAGAGTGACACAGAGAGAGAGACAGAGACCGAGAGAGAACGAGAGAGAGAGAGACAGAGACAGAGAGAGGCAGAGAGAGAGTGAGAGAGAGAGAGACAGACAGCCAGAGTGAGAGACAGAGAGAGAGACAGAGAGAGAGACAGAGCGAGCGAGAGAGAGAGTGAAAGAGGGAGAGAGCGAGCGAGAGAGAGAGAGTGAGAGAGAGAGAGCGATCGAGACAGAGAGTGAAAGAGGGAGAGAGCAAGAGAGAGAGAGACAGACAGAGAGACAGAGAGCGAGAGAGAGCGAGAGAGAGAGCGAGAGAGGGAGAGAGCGAGTGAATGAGGGAGAGGGAGAGAGAGAGAGAGAGAGAGACAGAGAGAGAGACAGAGAGAGAGACAGAGAGAGAGAGACAGAGACAGAGAGAGAACGAGAGAGAGAGAGACAGAGACAGAGAGAGAGAGAGAGAGACAGACAGACAGAGAAAGAGACAGAGAGAGAGACAGAGAGAGAGAGAGAGAGCGAGAGAGAGAGTGAAAGAGGGAGAGAGCGAGAGAGAGAGACAGACAGAGAGACAGAGAGCGAGAGAGAGAGAGAGAGCGAGAGAGAGCGACAGAGATACAGAGAGAGAGGTAGAGACAGAGACAGAGACAGAGAGAGAGAGCGAGACAGAGGCTGAGACAGAGAAAGAGAGAGAGAGACAGAGACAGAGAGAGAAAGAGAGAGAGAGAGACAGAGACAGAGAGAGACAGAGAGAGAGAGAGTGAGAGAGAGTGAGAGAGAGACAGAGACAGAAAGAGAGACAGAGAGAGACAGAGAGAGAGACAGAGAGACAGAGACAGAGAGAGACAGACAGACAGAGAGAGAGGGAGCGAGACAGAGACAGAGACAGAGCGACAGAGAGACAGGGAGAGAGAGACAGAGAGAGAGTCAGAGACAGAGAGAGAGAGAGCGAGACAGAGACAGATAGACAGAGAGAGAGACAGGGAGACAGAGAGACAGAGAGAGAAGGGAGACAGAGACAGAGAGAGACAGACAGAGAGAGAGAGACAGAGAGAGTAAGACAGAGAGAGTGAGAGACAGAGAGAGAGAGAGAGAGAGAGAGGGTCGTCATTTTGGTCAGGGTTCACTGGAGAAATGGTGCCGCAAACCCATGTGATTTGGGATTGATGGGATTAATTTACATGTCAAGTTCAATCATACTGTCACAGTGTGAGACAGCGCAGAGGGAGGCCATTTGGCCCATTGTGCCTGTGACAGCTCTTTGGTGGAGTTATCCAGTTTGTAATACTCCCCTGCTCTTTCCCCAAAGCCATCTACATTTTCCCATCAAGTATTTATCCAATCCCTTTTGAAAGTTACTATTGAATCTGCTTCCACCACCCATTCCAGATCATAACAACTCGCTGCTTAAAAATATATTTCCACATGTCGCCTCTGGCTCTTTTACCAATCACCTTAAATTTGTGAGCTCTGGTTACCAACACTTCTACCACTGCAAACAGTTTCTCCACATTTACTCGATCAAATCCTACATGATTTTGAACAACTCTTGATCTCTCTGCTCTAAGAAGAAGAATCCCGAATAAAGGGGAGAGGGCGGGGGGCTCAGGTAAGGGCAAGTTTATAATCCAAGGAGAAAAGTCAAGGCTGTAGAACAGAATAGTGATTGGGGTAAAATCAAGCAGATTCTGTCAGGAAGGGACCGAGAGCTTAAAGGCTGTAATAGGGCAGTACTGCCAAAAACCACATTAGGGCAAAATAATAAAAAGTTATAACTAATGTCGCACGAAACAGTCATTCCACAACAGATGAATTAATGGCACAAATGGAAATAATTGGCTTTGATCCAGTAGCCATTACTGGGACGTGTTTTTAGGGTAACCAAGGTTGGGAGCAAAATATTCCAGTGTACTTGACTTTTAGAAACATTAGGCAAAATGGAAAAGGAGGCGGGTAGCCAGATAATAAAGGGTGAGATAAAGCCAGTAGTGAGAAAATCCCAGAAAATCAGAATGTAGATTCAGTATGGGCGGAGCTCAGGAATAACAAATGGTAGAAAGCAGTGGTGGGAGTAGTTTAAAGCCCCCCTAACAGTAATCATGATGTCGGACAGATTTTACATCAGGAAATTAGAGGAGCATGGAACAAGGGTAAGGCAATAATCATAGGAGACATTACTATTCTTGTAGACTGGACAAAGAAAGTTGACAGAAGTAGCATAGCGGACGAGTTCATTTCATTCGAGACAGTTTTCTACAATAATATTTCGCGGAAAGAACTGGGGAACAGGTTAACTTAGATCTTGTATTGTGCAATAAGACAGAGTTATTTAGTAACCTTATCATAAACGATCCTCTGGAGAAGATTGGTCATAATATGATAGAATTTCATATTACGTTTGTGAATGATGCCGTTAAGTCAGAAACTAGGGGCTTAAATTTAAACAAAGTGAATTACGGAGTTATATAGGGCGAGTTGGCTAAGGTAGATTGTGAAATTAGTTGCAATGTATAACGGTATATAAGCAATGGCAAACATTTAAAGAAATAATTCAGAATTCTCAACGAATATACATTCCGTTGAGGAATAAAAACGACACTGAAAAAGTGGTACAAGCATGGCTAACTGGAGAAGTTCGTGATAGTTTTAGATTAAAAAAAGAGGTTTACAATGTTACAAAAAATAGTAGTAAGCCTGAGGATTGGGCATGTTTTGAAAATCAGCAAAAGATGACCAAGTGACTGATAAAGAGGGAGAAAATAGAATTAGAGTAAATTAGCAAGAAATTTACAAACAGATTGTAAGAGCTTTAAGTGTGTAAAAAGGAAGAGATAAGTGAAATTAAAGGTGGGTCCATTAGAGGCAGAGGCAGACGAAATTATAATGTGGAATAAGGAAATGGCATGACGTGGATCAAACATGTAAAGTCCACGCCTCAATAATACACGGACTTCGGGAGAACAGTTTAACAGGTACTTTACTGAACAAGAAGCAGCTTGAAACTGAAACTACAGAAGCCTGCTAGGGCCTTCTATAGAGGGGTGGTCACTGCTGGTACTGCAGTCTAAGACCAGTTATTCCCTTAATGGTACATACAAAACAATTCCTCCCCTTTTAGATAAACAGTACATAACATTCATTTAACTACTAAATAATAACTAATTACAATTACAATTTTCTCAGTAATATATACATCAACTGAAATAGTCAATTATAAGTTCAGTCTTTGAGGAGGCTTCCTGATCCGGACTGGATAGCGCCTTTCTCGAGTATCCTGTTCTGGTGGTGGAGTCAATTCTGTCTCATTGTCATTGATTGGTTCGTCAGCTTCCAATACCCCTGCTTCTGAGGTAGACGCAAACTGTACTTTGGGCTCATTACCAGGTGCACATGCTTGTGGTACAGGTTTGGCTTGTTCCTGTGCCTCTAGAATCTGGTCAGCATGGCATCTCACGATGCTCTCTCCAATGTCCACTGTTTACATTAGTGGTCCCTGCTGTGTGCATATCGTGCCTGTATGCCATTTTCTGTTCGGTAGTCGCGGGCCAAGACTGGTCGCTCTATCTTGAAGCTCCTGGTTGGCTTCTCATTTATGTGCTGGAACTGCTTATCCTCAACATCTCGTCTTATGTTTGTTTTGAGCAAATCCAAGCAACATCTTAGTCTCCGGTTGAAAAACAGTACGGCTGGAGTTTGGCAAACAGAAAGTTATCCACCTTGTGTTTCAGTGGTATGTCGTCATTATACATTGCCTTTATGGCCTTTTTAAAGGTGTGAACAAACCTCTCAGCCAATCCATTTGTGGCTGGATGATATGGGGCAGATGTGTAATGTTTCACCCCATTATTCTTCAGGAACCTCCGGAAATCCTCAGACTCAAACTGTGGGCCATTGTCGGAACAGATCTGTTCTGGCAACCCATTCCTGGCGAAGATGGTCCTTATTACTGCAATAGCTTTCTCCGTGGTGGTGGAGGACATTATAATGACCTCTGGCCATTTCGAATGTGCGTCCACAGCGATTAGAAACATTGAGTCCATAAATGGACCAGCGAAATCAATGTGTACCCGTTGCCATGGAGATGAGGGCCACTCCCATGGATGTAGCGGGGCCTGTGGTGGAGCGTTTTGGACCTTCTGGCATCCTGTGCATCTCTTGGTCATATCCTCGATTTCTTTATCGATTCCCGGCCACCACACAAACGCCCTGGCTAGGCTCTTCATTTTTACCCCTCCCAGATGACCCTCATGAAGCTAATTGAGTAATCTATCTCTCAACTTGGGTGGAATTACAACTCGGGATCCACACATCAAGGTTCCCCGGCACACTGACAGCTGTTCCCTCCTTGGCGAGAATGCTGGCAACAGTGAGTTGCCATATGCTGGCCAACCCTTCACCGTCAAATCATAGACCCGAGAGAGTTTCGGGTCATTTCGGGTTTCCTTCTCAATACTTGCGTTTGTAACAGGTAAACATTCGGCTATGGTCGCATGGAATATCTCCACCGGGTCCACTGCAGGTGCTTCTTCCGCCATAGGCAACGGTAGGCGCGACAGCCCATCAGCGTTTCCATGTTGTTTCGTACCTTTGTACTCTATGTCATACTGATGTGCCCCTAGAAAAAGTGAACATCTTTACAGCCGTTGCGCCGTCATCACCGGAACGCCCTTCTTTGGGTTAAAAATTGAGACCAGGTGTTGATGATCAGTCAGTAGGGTGAATTTCTGCCCGTGCAGATAGTGATTGAACTTCTTCACCCCCCACACCAGGCTGAGGGCCTCCCTCTCAATCTGGGCGTAGTTACGCTCTGCTGAGGTTAGCGAGCGCGATGCAAAGGCTATTGGCCTCTCTGAACTGTCACGGAATTTGTGTGACAGCACCGCTCCAATGCCGTATGGTGACGTATCACATGCCAACCGAATCGGTAGTGTTGGGTTGTAGTGGGCCAATACTTCTTTTGAAGTGATTTGGCATTTACATTCCTGAAAGGCACGCTTAAACTCATCACTCCATTTCCATGTTACACCAGTTTGAAGGAGGGCGTTCAGTGGGTGCAGAATAGTAGATAAATTCGGCAAGAACTTATGGTAGTAGTTCACCAACCCGAGGAACGACCTCAGTTGCGACACATTTTCTGGTGCTGGAGCCTTGACTGCAGCCTCAATCTTGTCCGGCGACTTATGCAACCCTTGCTCATTAATCATTTGGCCACAATACGAGATTTGTCTCCTGAAGAACTTGCATTTGGGATGGTTGGCTCGTAGCCCATATTCCTGCAATCTCGTGAGCACCTGCTCATGGTTGGCAAGGTGTTCATTGTCATTTTCGCCAGTAACCAGGATGTCGTCCAAATAACACTGGGTCCCCGAGATCCCTTGCAGGACTTGTTCCATTGCCCTCTGGCACATAGCCGGGGCTGATGCTACCCCAAATACCAGTCGATTGTACTGGTAAAGGCCTTTGTGAGTTTTTATCATGGGGTATTTCCTAGATGCTTCTTCCACCTCCATTTGTAGATACGCTTGAGCCAGGTCAATTTTGTAAAACGTTTCCCTCCAGATAGTGAGGCGAAAATATATTCTATCCGTGAAAGCGGATACTGTACTGTGTGCAGGACTGGGTTCACAGTCACCTTGAAGTCTCCACAGATGCGAACCTTCCTTGGCTCCCCAGGCGTGCTGCTCAATGCTTTCTTCATTACAGGAAGGATGGGTGTGGCCCACTCGCTCCAGTCCACCTTAGACAGCACCCCCGAATGCTCCAGACTCTCCAGTTCAGCTTCCACAGCTGGGCGTATCGCGTATGGCACCAGTCTGGCCTTGAAAAATGTTGGGGTTGCGTTATCCTCAATCTTTATGGTTGCCTTTACTCCTTTTAGAGTCCCAACTCCTTGTTAGAATTTGTGACAGACGTCCAGGTGCGACGTCATCATCTTTTGTGTCAGTCACAGTTAGTGCCAGAATGGATTGCCAATCCAATTGTAGTCTTCGGATCCATTCACGTCCCAATAATGGTGGTCCTCCATCTCGTAGTATATACATGTATAGTTTCTGTGTTTCCTTTCCGTTATATTCAACTGGCACCCTTATTTTTCCTCTGAGGTAGACCTTTTGCCCCGTGTATGTCTTCAATACAATGGACGTGTCCTTTAAGGGTATGTGTGAGAATAGCCGCTCATAGTCTCGTCGATTCATGACAGTTAGGGGTGATCCTGTGTCCAATTCCATCTTCACTAGGGACCCTGCTATCATGAGAGTGACCCAAATGGTTCGGTGATCTTCTTTTGCGATCACGTTGTGTAACTTTAAACAACTTAGTCGCCTGCTCCTGGAGTCCTTATCACTCTCCTGATCTTCTGAACTACTATCTGTCAGTTTCTTTACTTTCCTTTACTGTTCCTTAATAGTTCTTGTCGTGTTGGTCTTCTTTCCCAACTTGCAGACTCTTGCTATATGTCCAATTTTCCCGCATTGCCTGCATATTTTGTCTTTAAACCAGCAGTCCTTCTGCTCATGGGTTGTTCTGCCGCAGCGATAGCACTTTTCAGCTTCATACGCCATTTCGTTAGCGCTGTATTCTTGTGGTTTCTGTTCTATTTCTGTAGCTCCCCGTGCTGCTGCTTCGTAGGATACTGCCACGCTAAAAGCCTGTTCTAGCGTCAGGTCCTTTTTTGAAAGTAGTCGTTTCTGGGTTCAATCACTCTGGAGCCCGCAGACAAACTTATCCCGTAAGGTGTCTGCCAGTCCTGCTCTGAACTGGCAGTGCTTTGATAACTTGCGTAGTTCCATAAGATAGTCAGCATTGCTCTCATCTTTGTGCTGGTTTCTTTTATGGAACTTGAATCTTTCTGCTATCAGCAGTGGTGTAGGGCTTAGATGTTCCTGTAAGATATGAACAATCTCCTCAAAACTTTCCTCCGCAATAGGCCGTACATACTCGCACCCATCAGATTTAATAATACCGACGCCCTCTTTCCATCAGCCACCTCCAGCCACCTCATTTGCCTTGCAGTACATTTCAATTCTTTCCACATACGTGGTCCAGTCTTCTACCTTGTTGTCGAAAGCAGTGATACTGCCACTTTTCGGCACTTTGGGCGATTTAAAATGGCGCCTCCCACGCTTTTGCTTCTTCCCCAATGGAATAAAATGGCGCCTCCCGCACTTTTGCTTCTTCCCCAACGGGATAAAATGGCGCCTCCCGCGCTTTTGTTTCTTCCCCTTACTGCCATGCTGCTCCTAGGGTTCTTCGGGGTAATGACGGTGACCCGTAGCTTCGGTGCATCTTGCTTTCCTTCCCCCCCGTCTAGTTTCTCTCCGCTGTCCTGTTCTCGAGCACCGACTGCACCCTGCGCGCTCCACCCTCTCTCTCTTGTTTTCTTTTCCCGGCGACGCTGCGCGGCTCGATTTGTAGAGCCGCTCGATCGAGCTTGATCCCGCCGCAGTCCGGAAGGGTCAGCGTGCTACCTGCTACCAGCACGATTCGCTGGAACCACAGTCTCTCCCGCAATTCTCCAAACACCGATGGATTCTTTGGGCGGTTGCCCTCGGTCGACACCCATTGCTCAGACTACGACCTTCCAGGACCTTCCTTTCAGGCGAGATCCCCGTGAGATGATGCCACACTGCAGGTGAGTTCGAACTTACTCGTCGCCACTTTAAAGTGCGCGCCTCAATAATACACGGACTTCGGGAGAACAGTTTAAAAGGTACTTTACTGAACAAGAGGCAGCTTGATACTGAAACTATGGAAGCCTGCTAGGGCCTTTTATACAGGGGTGGTCACTGCCGGTACTGCAGTCTAAGATCAGTTATTCCCTTAAAGGTACATACACAACAAACCATATTGTATCTGTCATTGCAGTAGACGACACAAAGAACATACCTCAAATTATGTGGAACCAAGTGACGAATTAGATCGAGGAACTTAAAGTAATTAATATTAGTAAAGTAAAAGTCCTGGAGAAATTAATTTGACAGAAAGCAGACAAAAACACGGGACTTGATGGCCTGCATCCTTTGGTTTTATAACAGGTGGCTGCAGAGAGTGCGTGCATTGGGTTTGATCCTCCTGAATCCACTAGATTCTAGAACGGTCCCCGTGGACTGGTAGGTAGCAAATGTGACCCCGCTGTTCAGGAAAGGAGGGAGAGAGAAAAAAGAGAACACAGAAACATAGAAGCATAGAAGGTAGGAGCAGGAGCAGGTCATTCGGCCCCTCGAGCCTGCTCTGCCATTCAATGAGATCAAGGCTGACCATCCTATTTAAATACCCTGTGCCTGCTTTCTCCCCTTTAGGCCAGTTCGCCTGACATCATTAGTAGGGAAAATGCTGGAATCAATTATTAAGGACGTGGTAGGAGGGCACTTGGAAAATCAGAAAATATTAGATGGAGACAATAATGTTTTGTGAAAGAGAAATAGTGTTTCACAAAGGAATCAGAACTTTTTTGAGGGTGTAACTATTAGGGTAGACAAGGGGGAACCAGTGGATGTAGTGTATTTGGATTTTCAGAAGGCGTTCAATAAGGTGCCACACTATAGGTTGTTACAGAAGATTAGTGCTCATTGGATTGGGGGGTAATATAGTAGCGTGGATTGAGGATTGGTTAACGGACAGAATGCAGAGAGCAGGAATAAATGTGTGATTTTCGGAATGGCAGGTTGCAACTTGTGGAGTGCTGAAAGATCAGTGATTGACCCTCAGCCATTTACAATCTATATCAATTAAGTAGATGAGGGGCCGTGTGTAATATATCCAAGTTTGCTGATGGTACAAAGTCAAGTGGATAAGGATGCTGTGAGGAGAACGCAATAGGCTGCAAAGGAATATAGACTGGTTAAGTGAGTGAGCAAGAAGTTGTCAGATGAAGTATAATGTGGGGAAGTGTGAAATTATCCACTTTGCTAGGAAGAATGGAAACACAGAAGATTTTATATAATGGTGAGAAAGTAGTGAGTTTTCAGATTCAGAGGTATTTGGATGTCCTTCTGCAAGAATCACAGGGCGGTAACATTCAGCTACAGCAAGCAATTAGGAACGTAAAGGAGATTTTAGCCTTTAGAAAAAGGAGGTTGCAGTATGAGAGTAAGTATGTAATGCTGCAATTATTTTGGGCTTTTTTGAGAACACATCTGGAGTACTATGTACACTTTTTGTTAACCTTACCGAAGGAAGGATACAGTTGGCTTGGAGGGGGTGGAATGAATGTTCACTAGATTGATTTCTGGGAAGGGAGGGCTGCCAAATGAGGAGAAATTGAGTAGAATGTGCCTATTTTTACTGGAGTTTAGAAGAATGAGAGATGATCTCATTGAAACGTGTATAATTCTTAAAGGGCTTGACAGCGTTGATGCTGAGCTGCTGTTTGCCCTGATTGGAGAGTCAAGAACTAGGGGGCAGAGTCTCAGGATAAGGGGTCGGCCATTTGGGACTGAGATGGGGAGAAATTTCTTCAACCAGAGGGATTTGAATGGTTAGAATTATCTAACCCAGAGGGCTGAGAATGTTCAGTCAATGAGTATATTCAAGACTGACATCGATAGATTTTAGGGCACTAAGGGAAGCATGGGACAGGGGGTAGGGCGGGAAAGTGGCATTGATGTATAAGTTCAGCCATGATCGTATTGAATGGCGGTGCAGGCTGCACGGAGCGTATCGCCTACTCCTGCTCCTCTTTATTATGTGGTTGTGTTCCGTGACTCACAGCACACCAATTTTCAACAGGCACGGGATGATCCGGGACTGAGAGCTAACCCATTGTAAGAAGACAGAGAATGATCGAGAATGACAGTAAACCCATGTCAAGCAGATTCAGAATGTTCCGTGACTGACAGCAAACAGCTTTAAAGCAGACACGGAATGATCAAAGAATGATTCACTTAATGTGACCTGAGACAAATAAGTCGTTTGCAGCTGTCAATCAAAAAACATTTGGAAGGAACATTCTACATTTAATGAACCAGAAACAGCCTTCAGCTGTCAATCAACCCTGCGCCACCCACACCACCCGCAGCATTCAGAGAGACAGAGACTGTCAGAGAACTTCCAGCATTCAGTGCTGACCCTGTTGAACTCACCAGCTCCTCACACAGAACCCCGGTGTCATAAACACTGAGCATTTTTACTGAACCCCTTAAAATACAGTCTATAAATTGAGAAAAGCCTCAAAGTTCATAACAATTCTGCTGAATGGCAGAAAAGTTAATAATGTTTTCACCATCACTCGGTAATCCACATAGACATTCATTCCGCCCATAGAATAAATTATCTGCTTTAAGAATTGCTCATTTTTTCCCTCTGAGTTGAATTGTTTCAGTGTCAGGAACTTAATATCTTCATAAACATTTTATAAAAAAATAAATATCAAACACAAGCACGTTAACGATTGATGGCATCACACTTTCTGCAATGAACACCCAGAGGGCGCTCTCGCATTCGCACATATACTGCAGACCGACTAACGTGCACCGTGCATCTTAAACCAGCAGGGGTCACAAACTTGCTATTACTTATACAGCAGACCGGCTAACATGCACCGTGCACCTTATAAATGCAGGCGGCGCACATTCGCCGTTACTTTTACTGTAGACCGGCTAACGTGCACTGCGAGCATTAGATCAGCAGGGGGCGCACACTCACCGTTACTTGTATGGCAGACCTGTTAACATGCACCTTGTGCATTAGACCGGCAGGAAGCGCACACTATCCATTACCAATACTGCAGACCTGCTAACATGCACCGCGCACCTTAGGCCAGCAGGGGGCGCACTCTTGCCGTTACTTATACTGCAGACCTGCTAACATGCAGCGTGATCCTTAGTCCAGCAGAGCGCGCACACTCGCCGTTAATTATACTGGAAAACGGTTTACGTGCACCGTGTTTATTAGACCAGCAGAGGGCACACACTCACTGTTACTTATAATGCAGTCTTGTTAACATGCACCGTGCACTCTAGACCAGCAGGAGGCGCACTCTTGCCGTTACTTATACCGCAGAACTGCTAACATGCACCGTGCACGTTCCACTAGCAGGAGGCGCACGCTGCCATTGCATATACTGCAGACCGGCTAACGTGCACCATGCGCATAAGACCAGCAGGGGGTACACTATTGCCGTTACTTATAATGCAGTCCTGTGAACATGCATCGTGCACCCTAGACCTGCATGTTCGCTCACACTTGCTGTTACTTGTATTGCTGACCTGCAAATTTGCATCATGAGCATGCAACCTCCAAGGGCGCACACTAGCAATTGCTGATAATTTGGTCTAATAAGAAAGCTAAATATTGTGGATTCTGGCAATCTGAAATAATAAGCTGAAAATGCTGGAAATACTCAGCAGGTCAGGCAACATCCGTGGCTAATGATATAAAGTTAACGTTTCTGGTCGATGAACTTTCATCAAAATGGGAAAAAGTTAGAGATGTAACAGGTTATAAGAACATAAGAAATAAGAGCAGGAGTGGATATTGGGCCCTTCACACGACTCCCTAAGATCATGGCTGATCATCGATCTCGATGCCACTTTTCCGCCCGATTTCCATACTCCTAGGTTACTCTAGAGTCCAAAAATCTATCTATCTCAGCCTTGAATATACTCAATGAATCAGCATCCACAGGCCTCTGGTGCAGAGAATTCCGAAGATTCAAAACCCTCAGATTGATGAATATCCTCCTAATCACAGTCTTAGTGGCCTCGCCCTTATCCTGAGAATATGTCACCTATTTATAGACACTCCAGCCAAGAGAAGCGACCTCTCAGCATCTAAGCTGTCATTCCCCTTCAGAATCTTGTATGTTTCAATGAGATCCCTTTAATTCTTCTAAACTCCAGAGAGTATAGGCCCATTCTACACAATCTCTCATCATAGGACAACCCTCTCATCCCAGGAATCAATCTAGTGAACCTTCGTTGCACTGCCTCCAAGGCAAATATATCCTTCCTTAGATATGGAGAACCAAACTGTGCACAATTCTCCAGGTGTGGCCTCACCAAGGCCCTGCACAATTGTAGCAAGACGCCCTTATTCTTATATTCCAACCCCCTTGCAATAAAGGCCAGCACGCCATTTGCCTTCCTTATTGCTTGCTGTACCTGAATGCTAGCTTTCAGTGCTCCTTTCACGCGGAGTCCCAAATCTCACTGAGCAACAACATTTGAAAGTTCCTCACAATTTAAAAAATATTCTGCTTCTCTAGTCTTCATACCAAAGTGAATAAACTCTCATTTCCCTACATTACTCCATCTGCCACCTTACCTGCCCACTCACTTAGTCTATCGACATCCCTTTGCAGACTCTTTGTGTTCTCCTCACTGCTCACGGTTCCAACTAGGAGGTTAGCAGTTCTGCAGTACAAGTAAATGCGATTGACTGCCCCCTGGTGGTTTAATGTACATGGTGCCTGTTAGCGGTTCCGCAGTATGAGTGCCGGCTTGTACACGGCCCCTGGTAGTATAATGTGCATGGTCCATGTCTGCAGTTCCTTAGTGATTAACATTTACTTTTTAAAATTAGTGTCCCGTATTCGCCGCTCTGAATGCGTCTCCTTTACATTGGGGGACCAAACGTTGGTCTCCACAGCAATGTGGCTCACTTTTAGTAGCCGTCTGAAATGGACTAACAAGCCACTCAGTTGGAAGAAACTGCTACGAAAACAATAAGGATAAAACCAGATGGAGCTTCAAGCATCGTCCTCGTCACACACAGCCCAGTCGACACTGCAAATTCCTCTTCACCAGCATCTGGGGACTTGTGCCAAAATTGATAGAGCTGTCCCACAGAATAGTCAAACATCAGCCTGACATAGTGATTCTCACAGAATCATTATTTTCAGCTTTCAGCCAATGTCCCAAAATCCTCCATCACCATCGCTGGGCATGACCTATCCCACCAGCAGGGCAGACCCACCGGGGTTGGCGGCACAGTGGTGTACTCTTGGGTAGGAGAGGCTCTGGGTGTCCGCAACATTGACGTCAGACCCCATGAGCTCTCAGGGCTTCAGATCAAGCATGGGCAAGGAAACCTCCTGCTGATTACCGCCTACCGCACTTCCTCAGCTGAAAATCAATACTCCCCCCTGTTGAACACCAATTGGAAGAAGCACGGTGAGTGGCTACTGCTCAGAATATACTCTGGGTGGGGGACTTCAATGTCCATCACCAAGAGTGGTTCGGCAGCACCACTACTGACCGAGCTGTCCGAGTCCTCAAGGACATAGCTGCCAGTCTGGGCCTGAAACAGGTGGTGTGAGGATCAACAGGAGGGAACAACGTACTTTTCCTTGTCCTCACCAATCTACCTGTTGTGGATGCATCTCTCCATGACAGGTTTGTAGCAGTGACCACTGCAGTTATTGTGGAGACGAAGGCCGGTCTGCACACTGAGGACACTATCCATCGTGTTGTGTGACACTAACACTGTGCTTAATGGGATAAATTAAGAACAGATCTAGCAGCTCAAAACTGGGTATTCATGAGGCGCTGTGGGCCATCAGCAGCAGAAGAATTGTATTCAACCACAATCTGTAACGTCATGGCCCGGCATGTTCCTCAATCTACCATTACCATCAGACCAGGGGCCCAAAGTTGGTTAAATTAGGAGTGTTTTCTTTATTCGTATATGGGATGTAGGCGTCGCATTTATTTTTGCCCATCTCCATTTGCCCTTGAGAAGGTGGCAATGAGCCGCCTTTTCGAACCACTCCAGTCCTTGCGGTGAAGGTACTCCCACAGCACTGTTCAGAAGGGAGTTCCAGGATTTTGACCCAGCGACGATGACGGATCGGCGATACACTTCAAAGTCAAAATGTTGTGTGAATTGGAGGGGAACATGGAGGTGGTGGTGTTCCCAGGCGCCTGCTGCCCTTGTACTTCTAGGTTGAAGGGGTCACTGGTTGGTGAAATGCTGCCGAAGAAGCCTTGGCGAGTTGCTGCGTTGCATCTTGTGGATGTTACACACTGCAGCCACGGTACGCCAGTGGTGGAGGGACTGAAAGTTAAAGGTGGTGGATGGGGTGCCAATCAATTGGGCTGCTTTGTCCTGCATGGAGCCGAGCATCTTGTGTGTTGTTGGCGCAGCACACATCCAGACAAGTGGAGAGTGTGGAAGAGCATGTCAAGAACAGCACCAGGCCAACCGAAAAATGATGGGCCAATCTGGGGGGCTGCAACACAGGACGACTTGCATGCTAAAAAGCGGAAGCAGCATTCTATAGACAGGGCGAATCAATCGCACAATCAATGGGTCATTCAAAGCTCTGCAGTCCTGGCAAATCCAGCCGTGAATGGTGGTGGACCATTAAACAACTAACGAGATGAGGAGGCTCCATGAATATCCCCATCCTCAATGATGTTGAGCCCAGCACGTGAGTGCAAAAGACAAGGCTGAAGCGTTTGCAACCATCTTCAGCCAGAAGTGCCCAGTGGATTATCCATATCGGCCTACTCCTGAGGTCCCCAACAAAACAAATCATTTCCTCAGCCAATCCGATTTTCTCCACGTGATATCCAGAAACGGCTGAGCACGCTGGATACAGCAAAGGCTGTGGGCCCCGAAAACATCTCAGCTTTCATGCTGAAGACGTGCGCTCCAGAACTAGCCGTGCCTCAAGCCAAGCTGTTCGAGTGCAGCTGCAAAACTGGTATTTATCCGACAATGTGGAAAAATGACCAGGTGCGGCACTTACTCACCAATAACCTGCTCACGGATGCACAGTTTGGGTTCCGCAAAGACCACTCGGCTCCCGACGTCACAACAGCCTCGGTCCAAACATGGACAAAGGTGCTGAATACCAGAGAGGAGGAGAGAGTGACTGCCCTTGACATCAAGGCAGCATTTCATCGAGTGTGGCATCAAGAAGCCCTAGTAAAACTGAAATCAATGGGAATCAGGGGGAAAACGCACCACTGGCTGGAGTCATACCTAGCATAAAGGAATATGGTTGTGGTGCTTGAAGGGTAATCATCACAGCCCCAGGATATCGCTGCAGGAGTACCTCAGGGCAGTGTTATAGAATCATAGAAAGTTACAGCACGGAAGGAGGTCATTTCGGCTCATCGGGTCCGCGCCGGCCCACAAGGAGCTATCCAACCCAATCCAACTTCCGAGCTCTTGGACCGTTGCCCTGCAGGTCAGAGCATCCCAAATAAACATCCAGGTAGTTTTAAATATGGTGAGGGTTCCTGCACCAACCACCCTTTCATGCAGTGAGTTCCAGACCCCCACAATCGTCTGGGTGAAGAAATTTCCCCTCAAGTCCCCTCTAAACATTCCACCAATTACTTTAAATCTGTGCCCCCTGGTTTTTGACCACCCTGCTAAGGGAAATAGGCCCTTTCTATCCACTTTATCTAGGCCCCTCATAATTTTATACACCTCAATAAGGTCTACCCTCAGCCTTCTCTGTTCCAAGGAAAACAGACATAGCCTAATCAGTCTTTCATCATAACTAAGATTCTCTACTCCCGGCAACATCCTTATAAATCTCCTGTGTATCCTCTCTAGTGCAGTCACATCTTTCCTGTAATGTGGTGACCAGAACTGCACGCAGTACTCTAGCTGAAGCTTAACTAGTGTTTTATTTAATTCGAAGCACAAACCCCCTGGTCTTATATTCTATGCCACGGACAATAAATTCAAGCATTCCATATGTCTTCTTAACCACCTTCTCTACATGGCCTGCTACCTTCAGGGATCAGTTGACCTGCTCTCCAAGGTCACTTTGTTCTTCTACACAACTCAGTGTCCTACCATTTAATGGCCCAGTAATTCCGTTCCAAACACGTGAGTACAGTCGGGGTACTCACGCGTCTGGCGGGGGGAAATGCCGGTTTCCAGCATGCACAGTGCATGCGGGGAAAACCGGCATTTCCTGTCCTCTGAACGAAGGGGTTCAGAGGCACAGCGCGTGTGACTGCAAAGGCAGCGCGTGCGCAGTGAACTTCGTCGATTTCATTCATGGATTCAGTGAGGGTAAGTCCTGACAACTTGGAAATGAAAAAAGCAGGAGTAAAGCTATCGAGAAGCTGCGGAGGAAGAAGTCTGTCATCGTGGAGCTTCTGAAAGTCATTCTATTCCTGTTTGGGAAAGGGAGGAAAGTTATTTTAAGAAAGGCTGAGGTAAGTTTAAAAAATTTTTTTGTTTAAAACGGTTTTTCAATAATGTAGGTAGAAGGAGCAATTGTGGCTGTTGTGGACAAGGCCTCATTGAATTTATTTTTATAAAATGCGAAATTTACTGTTTTAAAAATAATAAAATGCTTAAAAAATGAAATTGTCATCAGTAATATTTAGTAAGTATGTATGTATGATTGTATGTATGTCTGTATATATTCCATTAAGGATGTGCATTTATGTATGTATTCCTTTCAGTACGTGGATGAATGTATTTATGTAATGATGAATTTCTGCAAATGTAATTTATTAGAAAAGGATCTAGGCCTGTGATATTCATCAGGCGGGAAGGATGTGTTTGCAAGCCGTTAAAGCATGCTTCCTGGCATAGGCCGAGTTGATGTTATAGGCACTCAGTTTATTAAAATAACTGTAACAACTATTTCCATTTACTCCGAACAGCGACATCTGTGTGAGGAGTAGTCCTGTGATTCAACCATGCACATGCGTCCACACGTCAAGTGGTGGAGAGGACAATAGGAGTTCTGAAATAACGCTTTTGGTGTCTGGATAGGTCAGGGGGGAGCTTGCAGTACTCTCATCAGAAAGTGGCAAGGATTGTGCTGGCCTGTTGTGCTTTGCACAACCTTGCCCTGCAGGAAGGACTGACCCTTAACAATGAGGAACAGCTGCCTGTTGAAATGCAGGATGAAGGCGATGTCAATGTGTATGCTGCCAGGCCTCATGGGGAGGAGCCCAGTGCCGCCGAATCTAAGGCTGCTCGCGAACTGCTGGTAGCCAACACATTCACACAGTAGTTACGCCCTGTAACTAGCCCTCCCCCGCAAGGCAAAGACAGAAGCAGACACATATTGAAGTGAAACTGTGACCTTTTATTGCATAATCAAAAACTTTTCAGATTCAGTTTCAATGTATAAAGTGAATAACTTGTAAATTTTATGAAACAGTTATGAACTTTAAAAACATTTATGGACAGGAACTGTGAGGAAGTGTTATTGGAAAGAGTTCACTTTTACTTGTCTTTCTTTCTTCGTTCAAGGATGTTAATGGCCTATTTTATGCAATTTAAAAATGTTAACGTTAACAATTTTGAAATCACTTTGTAAACAGGTTTAGCTCATTTGTGTTTGATTCTTAGTGAAATTACAAAAATTAAGATGCTAACTACCTCTTTTACCGTTTTCAAACATGTGCAAAATGGTGACTTAGAAAAGAAAGTGTAAACATTTTACAGCAACTTTTACTTTCTTACTGCAATACAGACAATCAAAGTGCAAACTAGCTATTTTATAATTTTGTAACATTTGTTGTAAAAGTTTTTGAAGTTAAATAAATGTTTAAATTCTTTCAACATTGATAACTGGGTGTACTGCTGAAACGATATGGTTACCTATCCTTTCCTTCTTAAATAAACACTTGATTTTAAAAATGGAAGAAACATTTAACATTTAAATAAAGTGAAAAATATAACTATTTAACGATTTGCCAACTGGCCTGTGCGACTGAGGGTTGAAGGTGGCGGAGTGAGCTGAAGGTGACACTCTAACGTTTCCTGCGCCTTTTCACTGCCTGTGACTGGAGACGTCCAGATCTATTTGCAAGGGCCCTGTCAGATTGTTCCTGCTCTTCAGCAGCGGCTTGAGGAAAGGGTTGTTGCTGAGGCATTTCTACGCTGCCCTGCATCATGACTGGCGCAGCTGCTGGCTCCTGGGACCAAAGTGGCTCTGCACTGTGACGTTGAGGAGATTGCTGCGGTCATCATCAGTGAAGTTCTGAGTTCTTTTAATCACGTGAAATGTACTCATTCCAGCCATTTCACTTTGCTAATTAACTGAAAAGAATTAATAGAATGTTTTCAAGGCTTTAAAAAAGGCTTAAATAGCTTCAATTCTCTTTAAAACTATCTAAGAGTCATCAAAATCATTTAAACGTTTTTAAAATTTTATAAAAGTTCACAATACATTCATAAAATAGCAGATAACCTACTTTCCCTGCAGCTGAGTAACTACAAAGTCCTCTGCAGATGCTTGGAAAAATTGGGGGCGTGTCCTATTACAATGAGACCTTAAGGGGCGTGTCTCAGTTGCACAGCGCGCTACAGGCTTCACGCTGGCTGCACTCCTGGGCGGCGTGACGTCATACGCTGCCCGGGATTCTTCTCTTTCAAAATGGAATTCCAGGCGTCCCTGGAGGTGAACGGCAAGCGCGTCGGGTAAGTGCAGATCGGGGGCTTGGACGCGCGGCAAGCCCCCGATCCGAATTTCTGCCCCAATGTGTATTCCCTTTCTGAACCTCCGTTCAGTGCGCAAGCATGACCACGAGCTTCGGATCGCCTGTCACTATAATCTCTGCTCCCCTCCCACTCTGACCTCGCCTGTTACACTGTTCCAAGGAAGCTCAACATAATTTCGAGGAACAGCACCACATCTTTCTTTCAGGCACTTTACAGCCTTCTGGATTAACATCCAGTTGAACAATTTCAGGCTGTAAATTGGCCCCTGTATTTCTTTATATTTTTTAATTTGTTCTCATGTTTCCTCACATGGTAACTGTTCCTGTTGCTGCCATCATCATTCACACCTCATCTGGAGCCATCTCCTATTTGTTAACTTGTCCCATTACCTCTCCTTTTGACTTTCACCATCATCCTTGTGTCAGTCAATCTCTCCTGCCTTCCATCCTATCATAGACCTTCCCTTTCTTCTTTCCTCCCCTCCTTCCACCCCTGCTTAAAAATAACTCTTTCTCTAATTGGTTCCATTTCTGACGAAGGGTTCGACCCGAAATGCTGAATCTGCTTCACTCTGCTCGATGCTGCCTGCCCTGCGGAGTATGTCCAGTATTTTCTGTTGTTACTGAAATGAACACAGTCACGGTGTTTAATCACTCATTATTACGATTAGCTTGTCTTGCATCCGCGTGGCCTAATCGACAAGGAGTTCAAATCCTGATGTTATCAGAAGATTGCAGGAAGGAGTCCTGCTGCGGTCGTTTTATACACTTTTTAATTCTTGTTCAGCATATAAAACCAAACCGCGTTTCCAATCATTTCCTTCCAAACATTGCAGGGCTCTTCATTAAATGTATTATTTTTCGTGCTGTTCTGTGTGTATATTCCTCACTGGGCTTTGCAAATGTTTTCCAACAAATCCACAATATCTAATTAATGCCGATAAATTATGAGTGCTTCCCATTGGAACAACAGCTTTGCATTAATCAGTGTAATAAAGAGCAGTGGAGGGAATTCTGATCAGTTTCGGGGCCAATGATCTTTACAGGGGGCCGATGAAAGAAAATAAAGAAATTGAAGCAGAATCGCTGGGAGCATGGTTCCAATCTTCGCAGGGTTTGTAAGTCCACTGCCTTAAGCACTCGGCCGTCGCAGCGGCGCAATAGCAATGCTTCAATAGTGGAATGGTCGGTGCAAAATATCAGACAATTGCTTGTACAATATATTTGGGAGGAAGTTTTGTGACAGCAAAACAGAGGCCTGGTTAGGCCACTGTGTACAGTTCTGCGCACTGCTCCCTAGAAAGGATATTTTGAACGTGGATTGCAGTGCAGATTCATCAGTGTGTTACGAGGGCTCCAAGGGTTAGTATATGAGGAGAGTTAACATAAACTAGGCTTGTATTCCCTGGGTTATTGAAGGGTAAGAGGTGAGTTCAGAGAATAATAGAATTACGGAAATTTATGGCACAGAAAGAGGCCAATCGACCCATCGTGTCTTTGCCGGACGAAAAAGAGCTATTTTGCCTTATCCCACTTGCCAGCTCTGGGTCCGTAATCCTATAGGTTACAGCACTTGAAAACATAACCAAGTACTTTCTTCAATTGTGTTTGGTAGTGAGTTCTAAACCACCTGCATTCTTTTTGTAAATACGATTCTCCTCAACACATCTCTAATCCTTCGGCCAGTTACTTTAAATCTAATCCCACTGATCATTGACATTTCTGCGAAGGAAAGTAGATCCTTTCTATCCACTCCAGATTGGCCCCTCATAAATTTATACGCCTCAATTATGTCTCCCCTCAGCCTCCTCTGTTCCATAGATAACAACCACACCCTATCCAATCTTTCCTCATAGCTAAAATTCTCCTGTCCTGGCAACATCCTCATAACCCTCCACTGTACCTTCTTGTGTAATCACATCTTTCCTGTAATGTGGCGAACAAAACTGCCCGCAGTACTCTCGCAGTAGCCTAACTCGTGTTTTGTACAATTCAAGCATTACCTCCCTGTTCGTGTATTCTATGCCTTGCTAATAAAGTAATGTATCCCCTAGCACTTCTTAACCAATAATAAAAATATAAATTCTGGTAATATTTATCAGACAATCTGAAATAATGACCTGCTGAATATTATCAGCATCTTCCGTTTTTTTTTATCAGATTCCAGCATCCGCAGCCCTTTGCTATTGCCGTCTTAACCACCTTATCCACCTGTTCTGCTACCTTCATGGATCAGTGGCCATGCACTCCAATGTCCCTCTGTTCTTCTTCACTTCTCAATATCTTACCATTTATTGTGTATTCCTTTGCCTGTTCCCCCTCTCCAAATGCATTACCACACACTTCTACGGATTGAATTCCATTTGCCACTTTTCTGCCCATGTGACCAGTTCATTGATACCATGCTGCAGTCTACAAATTTGATCCTCACTGTCAACCACAAGGCCATTTTTCATAACATCTGCAAATGTCTTAATCATGCCACCTACACTGAAGTCTAAATCACCGATGTATACCGCAAAAAGCAAAGGGGCGAGTACTGAGCCCTTAGAACCCCACAGGAACAGCCTTCCATTCACAAAACACCCCCCGACCATTACACTTTGCTTCGTGCCAATGAACCAATTTTGGATCCTACTTGGCACTTTCTGTTGGATCCCATGGACCTGTCTTACCAGTCTACCATGTGGGCAGATTCTGATCTTTAGGAGTTGGAAAGGAATTGCTATAGTAGATAGAGATAAACATTTTCCACTGGTAGTGATGTTTCGCAGTCATACAGTCACAGAGCTATACAGCACAGAAAGAGTCCCTTCAGCAGATCGTGTCTGCGCCGTCCATCAAGCCCTATCTACTCTAATCCCATTTTCCAAATCTTGGTCCGTAGCCTTGTATGCTATGGCGTTTCAAGTGCACATCTAAATGTTTCTTGAATGTTCTGAGGGATCCTGCCAGATTCCACCAGCCTCTGGTTGTAAAAGTCTTTCCACAAATCCCCTCTAAACCTCCTGCCCCTTACCTTGAAGTTATGCCCCTTGGTTATTGACCCCGCTACTAAGGGGAAAAGTTCCTTTCTATCTACACATCTATGCCTCTCATAATTTTGTACACCTCAATCAGGTTCCCCCTCAGACGTCTCTGCTCTAAGGAAAACAGACTCGGCCTATCCAGTCTCCATTCATATCTGAAACGATCCAGCCACTTAAGATCCTGGTGAATCTCCTCTGCACTCTCTGTAATACAATCACATCCTTCCTATAATATGGCGACCAGAACTGCACACAGGACAAGGGGACAAAACCTTAAAATCGGATCCAGGCCGTTCAAGAGAGAAATTAGGAAACATTTCTTAAGACAAAGGGAGGTCGAAGTGTGAAACTCACTCGCAGAAAAGGCAGCAGACGTTAGAACAATTAATAATTGTTTTTCTGAGACCGATAGACTTTTGATAGACAAGGGTCTTAGGGGAATATAATAACATTGTTTAACAAAATCGCCAAAAATATAATTATACATTAAAAGTGAAGGTGAATGTGCCCCACCTGGAGCTTGAATGTGCACGCTGCATGGTAGCAGGTGTGCAGTGTTAGTGATGGCGAGTGTGCGATCTGGTGGGTTAATGTGCACAGTGCATGTTAGCAGGTCTGTCTCTTGATTGACAACTGACGGCTGTTTGTGATTCATCAAATGCAGGAAGATCCCAGCTAAAATGTTTTTTGGATTGAAAAATGCAAAGGACTTGCTTGCCACAGTGATAAAGTGAATCATCCTTTGTCTGTTTAAAAGCAGTGTGCTGTCAGTCCCGGAACATTCAATGTCTGTTTAAAAGGGATGTGCTGTCAGTCCCGGATAATTCTGTGTCTGTTGAAAAGGGGTGTGCTGTCAGTCCCGGATAATTCTGTGTCTGTTTAAAAGGGGTGTGCTATCAGCCCCGGATCATTCTGTGTCTGTTTAAAAGGGGTGTGCTGATCATACGGATCATGTCAGTCCTGGGCCATTTCAAAATCAATAGTGGTCTGCACAGAGTACATCGAGAGAAACTGTTCACATTGGCGGAAGTTTCAAATTCCAGAGGACAGAGATTTAAGGTTACTTAAGGCAGATGAAACAAAGGCGACATGAGGAAAAACTTTATTATGCAGCGTGTATTTAGGATCTGGAAAGCACTGCCTGAAAGGTGGTGGAGGCAGATTCAATCGTGACTTTCAAAATGGATTTGGATAAGTAACTGAAGGAACAGAAATTGCCAGGCTACTGGGAAAGGACAGGAGAGTGGGACTAGCTGAAGTGCTCTTGCAGAGAGCCAGCATGGGCTCGATGGGCCGAATGCCCTCCTTCTGTGCTCTAACCAGTCAATGCTTCTATGATTTGATGGTCATTCTGTATCTGTGTCTGTTGTAAAAGAGATATATTTTCAGCTGCGATATCTGATTGGCTGCGGCATTGGTCTCGAAGTTTAATGGGATTTCGGTGCGATGGTTTGAATCGTGCTCGACGTGGATCAACTAATTATTTTGAAATATCAAACCCCTTCATAATTTGAAGATCTCTATCCGGTTATCCCTCAGCCTCCAGTTTTACATAGAAAAGAAAGCCAGCCTGTTCTTTCTTTCCTGAAATGTATACCCCTTCAGTGCTGGTTTCATCCATCTTAATCTTCATTATTATATTTCGTTTCTATGAGGTGGGCGTCCCTGGCAAGCCCAACATTTATTGCCCATCACTCAATGCCCTTGAGACGGTGGTGGCGAGTGCCTTCTTGAACCGTTGCAGTCCGTGTGGTGAAGGTAGTCTCACAGTGTTGTTAGGTAGGGAGTTCCAGGATTTTGACCCAGCAATGATGAAGGATCAGCGAAATATTTCTAAGTCAGGATGGTGTGTGACATGGAGGTGGTCGTGTTCCCATATGTCTGCTGCCCTTGTCCTTCTAGGTGGAAGAGGTCGCATGTTTGGGAGGTGCTGCGGAACAAGCCTTGGTGAGTTGCTGCAGTGCATCATGTGGATGGTAAACACTGCATCCGCTGTATGCCGATGGTGGAGGGAGTGAATGTTTAAGGTGGTTGATGGGGTGCCAATCAAGCGGCCTGATTTGTTCTGGATGGTGTAAAGCTTCTTGAGTGTTGTTGGAGATGCACTCATCCAGGCAAGTGGAGAGTATTCCATCACACTCCTTACTTGTAGATGGTAGAAAGATTTTGTGCTGTCCGGAGGTGAGACACTCGCCACAGAATACCTAGCCTGTGATCTGTCCTTTTTGACACAATATTTATGTGGCTGGTACAGTTAATTTTCTCGTCAATTGCGCCCCCCAGGATCTTGATGGTAGTTGTTTCAGCGATGGTAATACCATTGAATGTCAAGGGGAGGTGGTTTGACTCCCGCTTGTTGGAGATAGTCCTTGCCGGGCACTTCTGTGGCACGAATGTTACCTGCCATATATCAGCCCAAGCCTGAACGTCATCCAGGTCTTGTTGCCTGCGGGCATGGACTACTTCATTATCTGATGAGTTGTGAATGGTGCCGGATAGATGCCACTTTTGTAGCTCTACTGCAGCACTTGGCTAGGGGCGCTGACAGTTCTGGAGCACAAGTCTTCAGCACGACAGCCGAGATGTTGTCAGGATCCATAGCCTTTGCTGTATCCAGTGCATGCAGCCGTTTCTTGATATCACATGAAGTGAATCGAATTGGCTGAAGACAGGCTTCTTTGATGGTGGGTACCTCAGGTGTAGACCGATATGAAACATCCACACGGCACTTCTGGCTGAATATTGTAACAAACGCTTCAGTCATGTCTTTTGCACTCACGTGCTGGGCTCCATCATCATTGAGGATGGTGATATCCATGGAGCCTCCTCCTCCCGTTAGTTGTTTAATGGTCCACCAGCATTCTTTGCTCCTTCCCCAGTTCTTCTCTCTATATTTTTTGTAATGTAGAGACCAGAACTTTGCGCAGTCTTCTAAGTGGTTCTATATAAATTTAACATAACTTCTATGCTTTTGAATTCCATTCCTTGAGAGAGATGAACCCCAGTGCTTGGTTTGCAGCTTTTATGGTCTTGTTAACCTGCGCTGCTACTTTCAATGATTTTTGAGTCTGTGGCCCTCGATACCTTTCCGCCTCTACCCTATTAGACTCTGATTTTCCAGGGAGGTATATCTCAGTGATCGGAGATACAGCTGCCAGCTGTTTCCCACCGCTCTCCCGGTAACCTTGCAAATTTAGTCCCGAATGGTCAGGGATGTGATGTCCTGACCAGGAATGGGCAGTTTTGCCTGTGCGGTCGGTGCACTGGTTTCTGCAGGACCTTACATGATTAAACTTCAGTTCATTCGCTGCAGACATTCGGGGTCCCCAAGCATTGTTTGATTCAGAGAGAGAGGGAGAAAGAGAGAGATGGAGAGAGAGAGAAAGAGAGTGAGAAAAAGACAGAGATAGTGAGAGAAAGAGAGAGAGAGCGAAAGAGAGAGAAAGTGAGAACGAGAGAGACAGAGACACAGAAAGAGCACGAAAGAGACAGAGAAAGAGAGAGAAAGATAGAACGAGGGAGAGAGAGAAAGAGAACGAGAGAGAGAGAGAGAGATAAAGAGAGAACCAGAGAGAGAGAGAAAGTGCCTGTGATGGACATTTGGTGGAGCTATCCAGTTAGCACTGATCCTCTGCACTTTCCCCATAGCCATCTACATTTTCCTTTCAAGTCTTTGTCCAATTCTGTTATGAAAGTTACTATTGAATCTGCTTCTCTGCAAATTCCACATCATAACAACTGGCTGCTTAAAAACATATTTCTACATGTCGCCTCAGGTTCTTTGACCAATCATTTTAAATCTGTGTCCTATGTTTCCCAAACCTTCTGTCACTGGAAACAATTTCTCCTCCTTTATTCTATCAAAATATTCTTGCTGTTGAACACCTCTTAACATGCGCTGCTCTAAGGAGAACAATCCCTAATACTGGGGAGGGTGGGTTCAGGTAAGAAAAAAATTATAATCCAAAGAGAAAAGTCAATGTTGTGGAGCAGTTAATATTAAAGGCATTATATCTGAATGCACCAAACTTTCATAATAAGAGTGATACATTAATGGCACAAATAGAGGTAAATACGTTTGATCCAGTAGACATTACTGAGGCTTGGTTTCAGGGTGTCCAAAGTTGGGAACAAAATATTCCCGTGTGCTTGACGTTTAGAAACGATCGGCATAATGGAAAAGGAGGTGGGTAGCCCTAATTAAAATGGATGAGATAAAGGCAGTTTTGAATTAAGATGTTAGACCAGAAAATCAGCATGTAGAACCAGTATGGGTAGAGCTAAGACATAACAAAGGGCAGATAACACTAGTTTATATGTACGCTAAATGTAATCATTGTTTTGTACAGGGTATACATCAGGAAATTAGTGTAGCATATATCTAGGATAATGCAATAAACATGGGGACTTTAATCTTCATACAGACTGCCAACAAAGTTGGCAGAAGCTTTTGGAGGATGAGTTCCTGGAATGCTTCGAGACAGTTGTCTCGAACAATATTTCGAGCCAACTGGGGAACAAGCTATTTTAGATTCAGTATTGAGTAATGAAACAGAATTAATTAGTAATATTATAGTAAAGGGTCATCTTGGGAAGAGAGATCATAATATGAAACAATTCATATTAATGATTCGGTTAAGTCAGAAACTAGGACATAAATTTAAACAAATTCAATTGGAGTGATATGAGGTGTTACTTGCCTAAGGTAGATTGAGAAATTGAATTGAAAGATATGATGGTAAAATCAATGGCAAACATTCAAATGAAGAATTCATAATACTCAAGGAATGTAAAATCCCTAGAGGAATAAAAACACGCCACTGGAAAAGTTGTCCAACCATGCCCAACTAGAGAAGTTAACGTTAGTATTAGATTAAGAGAAAAGTCTTACAATGTTACCAAAAAGATTACTAATCCTATGGATTAGGAGGTTTTTCAAATTCAACAAAGAATGATCAAGAGAGTGATAAAGAGGGAGAAAATAGAATATGATATTCAACTAGAAAGGAATATAAAAACAAATTGCAAGCTTTTAAAGTATGTAAAAATTAAACGATTAGCACAAGTAAACGTGGGTCCCGCAGAGGCAGAGAGAGCAGAAGTTATAATGGGGGACAAGGAGATTGCACAGACGTTAAACAAATACTTTGCATCTGTCTTCACAGTAGAAGGCTCAAATAACACATCAGAAACTCTGGGGAACCAAAGGTCTAATGAGCATGAGGAACTTAAAGGAAATAATATTATTAAAGAAAAAATAATGGAGAAATTAATGGGATCAGAAGCAGACAAATTCCCATGACGTGATGATCTGCATCCTTTGGTTTTCAAGCGAGTGGCTGCAGATATAGTGCAGTAGCACTTTACAGCCTATGAATACTTTTTGATGTGTAATCACTTGTAGTGTAGGAAATGCAACAGCCAAGTTGCGCACAGCAAGCATCCACAAACTGCCATGTGATAATGACTAGATCATCTGTTGTCATGATGATGGGTGAGGACACTGGGGATAGCTCCCCTTCTTCGAAAAAGTGGGATGTGATTTTACATCCAACTGAGAGAAAGAGACGGGGCCAAAAGTTTAACATCTCATTTGAAAGACCGTACTTCCGACATGCAGCACTCCCACAGTATTGCACTGGAGGGTCAGCCTAGATTTTTGTCCTCAAGTCGCTGGACTATGATCTGACAACTTTCTGACTCAGATGCGAGGGTGATACCAAAGGAATCACAGCTGACTGACGAAGCAACTGTCAGCAGAGAATGGTTTGCATCTTCCAGAATTCCCCAGATTCTGGAAAGGTCCCCCTGCATAAGAAGGCAGGAAATGTTACTCCGCTGTTCAAGAAAGGATTGACAGAGAAAACAGGGAACGAGAGGCCAGCTATGATGACTGGAGGCATCGGGAAAATGCTAGAAACTGTTACTAAGGACGTGGTTGCAAGGCAGTTGGAAAATCAGAATATCATTAGGCAGAGTCAACACGGTATTATGAAATGGGACGTCGTGTTTGACAAATCTGTTAGAGTGTTCTCAGCGTTCAGCTAGCAGGGTAGATAAGGGGGAACCAGTGGATGTAGTATATATTGATTTTCATACAGCATTCGATAAGGTGCCATACAAGAGGTTGTTATATAAGATTAGAGCGCATTTCCTTGTGTGCAATATATCTGTATGTATTGAGGATAGGCTAAAGGACAGAAAGCAGCGGGCAGGAATAAACGGGTCAGTTTTGAAATGGCAGGTTGTAACGAGTGGTGTGCTGAAAGATCAGTGCTTGCCCCGTCTGAAGACCACGACCTCAAACCCGGCACTAAGCTCATGGTCTACAGAGCAGCAGTGATACCGGCCCTGCTGTATGCCTCAAAGTCAAGGACCATGTAGAACAGGCACCCCACATCACTGGAGAGGTACCACAAACGCTGCCTCCGCAAGATCCTGCCAATCCATTGGCAGGATAGTTGCACCAACGACAGTGTTCTTATAAACATAGACACATAGAAGATAGGAGCAGGGGTAGGCCATTCGGCCCCTTGAGCCTGCACCGTCATTCAACGTGTTCATGGCTGATCATCCAAATTCACTACCCTGCCCCTGCTTTCCCCCCATATCCCTTGATCCCCTTAGCATTAATAAATATATCCAACATCTTCGTGAATATATTTAATGAATTGGCCTCTGCTGCCTTCTGTGGTAGAGAATTCCACAGGTTCACGACTCTCTGGTTGAAGAAATTCCTCCCCATTTCTGTCCGAAATGGCTTACCCCTTATCCGTAGACTGTGACCCCTGCTTCTGGACTCCCCGACCATCAGGAACATCCTTGCTGCATCTAGTCTGTCCAGTCCTGTCAGAATTTTATAAGTTTCAATGAGAACCCCTCTCATTCTTCTCAACTCCAGCGAGTATAAGCCCAATCGACCAAATCTCTCCTCATACGTCATTCCTGCCATCCCAGGTATCAGCTTGGTGAATCTTCGCTGAACTCCCTCCATGGCAAGATTGTCCTTCCTCGGATAAGTTGGCCAAAACTGCACACAAAACTCCAGATGTGGTCTCACCAAGTGTAGTGATTAATAACATGTCATTCTGTGGTGGACACTAGGTGGAGCAGTAGAGCTGTATATAGCTGTATGTATAAGACTACACCACCCAGCTATATATTATATTAAGACTACATTACCCAGGAGTCTAGGCTTCCCACAAGGCAACAGTCAAGATGGAAGCCTCTACAAGATGCTGTACAAGTCCACATGTGCTCAATTAAAGTAACTAGCAAAAGCTAGCTGTGTTCATAATAAGAATGTCTAGTTATTAATGAACATAACATGGTACCAGGGTGGTGAAGGTCTGCTGAAAATTGTGAAAAGCGACATGGAGAATTTGAAGCCACCAGAGCGTTTGAATCTCACAGAAAAAATCGACGACAATTGGCAGACATTTAAACAGCAATTCGAACTCTACATTGCAGCCATCGGATTCGGAACGAAGCCAGATGCAAGAAGATAGCATTGCTGCTTACGGTTGCTGGCCCACAGGCGATAGAGGTATTTAGTACATTTGTATTTAATCCAGTGGAGAACAGAGAAAAATTGGAAGATGTGCTAAAAAATGTTGATGCACATTGCTCTCCCAAAAAGAATGAGACCTGTGAAAGATACATCTTCTGTTCTCGGACACAGCAGCAAAATGAGACTTTTGATAGCTTTATAACTGATCTGAAACTGAAAGCACAGAAATGAAATTTCTCTGAGCTCAAAGCATCCATGATTCGTGACCAGATTGTGTCTGGTATTCATGATAAAAAAGTCAGGGAACGTCTGTTGAGAGAGACCGAACTAAATTGGGAAAATGCGGTGAAAATATGCCAAGCCAGCGAGCTGGCTCAAAATCACACGAAGACTTTCAGTGAAATCAATAATGATGCGAATGTAATGAGTGCTAATGCTGCCGTCGGTGCTGTGTCCTACAAGGGGAAGAAACGTGGGCAGAACAGAAATGAAAAGCAATTGGAGGATGAAATTTTTAATTGTAAACTCTGTGGTTACAAACACCAGTTAAGACAATGCCCAGCGTTTGGAAAAATGTGCACAAAGTGTAATGGAAAGTATCACTTTGCCAAACAATGCTTTTCAAAAGCAAAAACGAGGAAAGGGCAACGAGTTTATGTGATTGAGGACACTGATTTAAGTGAGACATTTTTTGTAGGAATGGTGTCATGTGACGATATGAAAAAAGATACAGAAAATGTGCAGCACTCAGAAATAGACAATGCTGAACATAAAGTTAATGCAGTAAAAGAGGACAAATTGGTGATCCCACTGCAGATAAATGGAGCATTAGTTACATTGAAACTGGACACTGGGGCAAAAGCAAACTTAATCAGTATGAGTGACATTAACAATATGAAAGAAAAGCCCAAAATACAGAAAAAGTCAGCACTACTGAAGGACTATAATGGACAGAAAATAGATAGCTTAGGTGTATGCAGATTTAAAGTGACAGTCAAAGACAAAGTGCATCATCTCATGTTTTCTGTTGTGGCTGAAAAACTTGATTCGATACTAGGTGACAAAGCTTGTGAAGACTTGGAACTGGTCAAGAGAGTCTACCGTATAAACTGTGCCATAAGCAGACCAGATGACTCAGGTGATGAAGCAGAGAGCCCATCAAGAATGAAAAGGCCAAAGGGTATCCATGTCTTCAAAAAGCCTAGTTTCTCCAAGAAGAAAGAAAAAGACTTCAAGGTCAAAGAGAAGCCAAAGGAAGAAAAGCACAAAGAGGAAAAACACAAGGAGAAAAATTCCAAAGATATAACCGCAGCAGATGTTGTTAAGCAGTGGAAAGAGAAAAAGAAAAAGAAGAAGCCTGCACCAGAGCAGGAAGCAGTTCCGGTGGATACTCCTTCTTCCCTCAGGCCAATCTTTGGTGTTCCATTAGCCGAGGCTGCTAAGAGGACTATGCTGTATGATGGGATCCAGCTGCCAGCAGTTTTTCGAGAGTGCATTGATTACATTGAGAGTTATGGCATGAAGAGTGAAGGAGACACTGAAACCCTCTCCAAGCAAAGATCGCAAGGAGACCTCGATCTATACAAGAGCAGATTGATGACAATGCCGCAACTGCATCTTGTCATTCACCACCAGAACAATCTCATGAAGACACATCATACTTGCCCGTGTTGAGAAGATCCACACGTGAAGTAAAAAGCCTGATAGACTTAATCTTTGAGTACAATGTAAAGCTTTGAAAATGTGTTGACTGTTTTGAAAATGTTTATGTTTATAGAGCACTAACAAAAGTGTTACTAATATTATCTTTATTGTTTTCTTGAAAGTTGATTGATATTTATTTTGTTCAACATCAAAGAAAGGAGGATGTCGTGATCAATAACATGTCATTCTGTGGTGGACACTAGGTGGAGCAGTAGAGCTGTATATAGCTGTACGTTTAAGACTACATTACCCAGGAGGCTAGGCTACCCACAAGGCAGCAGTCAAGATGGAAGCCTCTACAAGATGCTGTACAAGTCCACATGTGCTCAATAGAGGTAACTAGCAAAAGCTAGCTGTGTTCATAATAAGAATGCCTAGTTATTAATGAACATACCACCAAGGACCTGTACAACTGCAGCAAGACATCCTTGTTCCTGTGCTCAAACCCTCTCGCTACGAAGGCCAACATACCATTTGCCTTCTTAACCTGCTTAACCGCCTGCTGCACCTGCATGCTTACGTTCAGCGACTGGTGCACAATGACACCCATGTCACGTTGCACTTCCCCTTCTCCTAATCTATTGCCATTCAGATAATAATCTACCTCCTGTTTTTGACACGAAAGTAGTAACCTCGCATTTATCCACGTTATATTGCATCTGCCATGCTTCTGCCAAAGCACCCAAACTGTCCAAATCAACCTGGAGTTTCTCGGCATCCTCCTCACAGCACACACACCCACCCAGCTTTATGTCGTCTGCAAACTTGAGATATTACATCAAGTACCCTTATCTAGATCATTAATATATATTGTGAGTAGCTGAGGTCCAAGGACCGATCCCTGCGGTACCCCACTCGTCACTGCCTGCCACTCGGAAAAAGACCCGTTCATTTCAATGCTTTGCTTTCTGCCTGCCAATCAGTTTTCTATCCAAGTCAATACCTTGCCCCCAATCCCATGTGCCTTAAACTTTACACGCTAATCTCTTATGCGGGACCTTATCGAAAGCCTTTTGAAAGTCCAAATACACTTCATCCACTCGTTCTCCCTTATCTATTTTACCAGTTACATTCTCAAAATTGCTCAGGCCAACATCCCCAGCATCGATGCTTTGACCACATTCGATTAGCTTCGATCGACAGGTCACATTGTTCGCACGCCCGATACGAGACTCCCAAAACAGACGCTCTACTCGGTGCTCCGTTATGGCAAGAGAGCCCCAGATGGGCAGAGGAAACGCTTCACGGACACCCCGAAAGCCTCCTTGAAAATATTTAACATCCCCACCGTCATCTGGGAATCTCTGGCCCAAGACCGCACAAATTGGAGGAGAAGCATCCGGGAAGTTGCCGAACACCTCGAGTCTCTTCAGTGGGAGCAAGCAGAAGCCTAGCACAGGCAGCACAAGGAGCGCCCATCAACCCAAGCACCCCACCCGCGCATTTAACCTCCGTCTGCCCCACCTGTGACAGAGAATGTAGTTCCCACATTGGACTCATCAGTCACCTGAGAACTCATTTTTAATGTGGAGGCAAGTCATCCTCGGTTCCGAGGGACTGCCGAAGAAGAAGAAGAAGAATCTTGACCCACAGCTATTTACAATCTATATGAATTACTTATATGAGGCGCCGAGTGTAATATATCCAAGTTTGCTGACGATACAAAGCTCGGTGGGAAAATAAAGTGTGAGGCGAACGTAAAGAAGCTACAGAAAGATATGGACGAATTAAGTGATTGGGAAAGAAGTTGACAGATGGAGTATAATGAGGGAAGTGTGAAATTATCCACTTTGGTAGGATGAATGGAAAAGATGATTTTTTTAAATGATGAGAGATAGTGAGTGTTGCTTTTCAGACGGATTTGCGTGTCATTGTACACAAATCACAGAAAGTTAACATGCTGGATCAGCAAGCAATTAGGAACAGAAATTGTATTTTATTCTTTATTGCATGGGGTTTGGAGTATAAGAGTAAGGAAGTATTGCTGCAAATATATTAGGTCTTTGGTGAGGCCACACATGGAGTGCTGTGTACAATGTTAGTTTGCTTACCAAGAAACGACATAATTGCCTTGGAGGGGGAGCAAAGAAGCTTCGTTAGATTGATTCCAGAGTTGAAAAGGCTGTCCTATGAGGATAGATTGTGTAGAATGGACCGATACACTCTGTAGTTCAGAACGTTTAGAAGTGATCTCTTGGAAAGGTATAACATTTATCGAGAGCGTGACTGGGTAGATGGTGAGTGGCTGCATCCCCTGGCTGCAGAGTGTAGAACTACGAGTCTCTAGTCCCAGGTGAATGGCCATTAAGGACTGAGATCAGGAGATATTTCTTCACTCAGAGGGTTGTATATCATTTGAATTCACTACCCCAGAGAACTGTGGATGCTCAGTCGATAGATTTTTGGGCAATAAGAGAATCAAGGGCTATGGGGATGGGCGTGGGGAATGAATTTGATGTCGCAGTTCAGCCATGATCTCATTGAATGGTGGAACAGTTTCGATGGGCCGCATTACCTACTCATAATTCTTCTGAACTTATGTTCCGGGACTGAATGATCGGGGACTGAGAGCAAATGCATTGTAAGCTAACGTACACCAGCAGGGTGCGCAAACTCATATTACTTATACTGCAGACCTGCTAACATGCATCGTGTTCATTAAATCAGCAGGGGGCGCACCATGGCATACACTGCAGACCTGTTAATTGCACCACGCACATTAAACCAGAAGATGGTACAAACTTTCAGAAATAAAACTGCAGACCCGCTAAGGTGCACCAGGCACATTAGACCAGTAAGGGTCGCACACTCATCATTAAATACACTACAGAACTGTTAAATGCACCATGCTCATGCAAACTCCAGGGTCGCACACTTGCCATTTCTGATACATCTGCAAATAAGAATGCAACATTTTTCGGATGTTGGAAATCTGAAATAAATCTGAACATGCTGGAATGTCGCGAGATAAACAAATTTAACTTTTCAGTTAAATGGCCGTTCATCAAAATGGGAAAAAGTGAGAGATGTATCATGATTTAAGCAAGTACAGAGCCAGGGAAATGGGAGGATACAACGAAAGGGTCTAGAGGATGTGTAAATGGCAATAGTAGAATAATTAACAGCAGCTGCAGTCTAAAAAATTGGAGCAGTGTTCATTATCAGTAATTGTTGAACTCAACGTTGAACCTCGAAGGCTGTATTGTGCCTAATCGAAAGATGAAGTGCTGTTCCTCGAGCTTCCGCTGAGCTTCATTAGAACAGTGTAGCTGGCCAAGGACAGAGAGGTCAGTGTGGGAGTGGCTGAGTGAAATAAAATGACAGGCGACTGAAATCTGAGGATCACGCTTGAGAATGGAACAGAGGTGCTCGGCAAAGCGATTACCCAATCAGCGTTTGGTCCCCCAATGTTGAGGAGACCACATCCTGAGCAGCGAATACTGGATACTAGATTGAAAGAAGTACAAGTTAATCGTTAAAATACTGCTGACATGCACCGTACACATTATAGCACCAGGGAGTGCATACTAACCATCACTTATACTGCAGAACCGGTAACAAGCACCGTGTAGTGTAAATCACCAGGTGGAGCTCATGCACAATTACATATATTGCAGACCTGCTAAAATGTTTCATCGGCAACCCATCTACCACATTACTCTTTCACACCCCCCACACCCGGCGTGGTGTGCCTGCAGTGTCTACCATCTATAAGATGAACAAAGGTAAGTAAGAATTGGCAACAAATGCTGGCCTTGCCAGCGACGCCCAAATTCCGGGAAGGAATAAATAAAATTAAGAGCGGTTGACATGCACCATGCACGTTTACCACCTGGCGGCGCTTATTTGCCATTACTGATCCATCAGAAGTGCTAACATGCCCCGTGCAATTGCTGTATCCCCTTCCATTCAGCCCGGTGCTGATTCCACAGCTGTCGTTTCTGCCCAATTTCCAGCGCTTGAATGGGATATTTCATTGCTCTCTACGCCGCTCTCGCTGTTTTCCTCAAATATTCTCAGTGTGGGAGATACTCAGGCCTTCGCAGACTTTGCTTTTCGGAGTGGAATACCGTGTTTGCCCGATGTCACTCCACCAGCTGCGCTCCCTGATCCCACTGGTCCCTCTCAGACATTCCCGCTAGAATCCACGTGTCAAGCTTCGGTGATTCCGTCAGCTACTCTTCGTACTCATTAACCTGGACTTTCGATTCCTGTCTGGATCGACACATTATGCAAAGGTACGTGTTGTTCATTGTACAAAACAGCAAACTGAATCCCTGAGGTGAGATTTAAGGCGGGTACTTTACTGTCCTAATTACAAAAGACACAAGTCAAATGTTGTAAATCTGAAAAGGAAAGAGAAAGAAGCAGGAAACCCCAAGCATGTCATTGATTATTCGGGAGAGTGATCCTGAAAAGTGGATTCAAGTGGATTCAAGACAGACTCATTGAATGTGCAGGAAAATGGAATATAATGTGGAGAAATGTGATGTTATCCACTTTGGTAGGAAAAATAGGAAAGCAGAATATTTTTTAAATGGTGAGAGATTGCGAAATGTTGTTGTACAGTGGGACCTGGTTGTCCTTGAACACGAATCACTGAAAGTTAACATGCAGGTACAGCAATCAATTAGGAAAACAAATGGCATGCTGGCCTTTATTACAAGAGGATTTGAGTATAAGAGTAAAGACGCCTTTTAGCAAATATATAGGGCCCTGTTGAGATCACACCTGGAGTATTGTGTAAAATGTTGATCTCCTTACCTAAGGAAGGATATACTTGCCATAGAGGGAGTGCAACGAATGTTCACCAGACTGATTCCTGGGATGAGGGGATTGTCCTATGAGGAGAGATTGAGTTGATTCGGTCTATATTTCGTACTGTTTAGAAGAATGAGAGGTGATCTAATTGAAATGTACAAATTTCATACAGGGCTTTAAAGCGTCGATACAGGTAGGATGTGTCCCTGGGCTGGCGAGTCTAGAATCAGGTGTCAGAGTATCAGAATAAGGTGTGTGCCAATTAGGGCTCAGATGAGGAGACATTTCTTCACCCAGAGGGTGATGAATCTTTTGAATTCACTCCCCAGATGTCTGTGGATGCTCAGTCGTTGAGTATATTCAAGACCTATATCGATAGATTTCTGGAAATTAAGCGAAGCAATGGATATGGGGATAGTGCAGGAAAGTGGAATTGAGGTAGAATGTTAGCCACGATCTTATTGAATGGCGGAGCAGTCTCGAGTGGGTAAATGGCCCACTACTACACTTATTATGTTCTTATGTTCATCCATCATCTCCTGTGCTCACTGGCCTACACAGGTTCACGGTCCGTAACCCCTGTTGTTTAATATTATCATCCACATATTCAAAGTTCGCCATGGCCTTGCCCCTCCCTATCGCTATAACCTTCTCTAGCTCTTCTACTTTCCGTGATCTCTGCACTACTTTGATACTGACGTTTCGCACATTCCTGATTTCCATCACCCCTCCATTGGCCGCTGTGCCTTCAGCTGCCTACAACCTAAGCTCTGTAATTCCCCGCCTACAAGTTAACGTAACAGTGCAACTTACGAGGGCCTGAAGGAGCAGAGGGACCTGGTGTTCCGCAATACATGTCTTTGAAGCTGACAGGACGAGTTGATAAAACCATGCGGTATCCTCGGCGTTATCAACAGAGGCATAGAGTACAAAATTGAGGAAGTTATGCCTTACCTTTAAAAACCACTGGTTAGGCACCAGCAGGCGTATTGTGTCCAATTCTGGGCATCACACTTATGGAAGGAGGCCAAGACCTTGGAGACGGTGCAGAGGAGATGTACTAGAATGGTACCAGGTTTTGGGGACTTCAGTTATGTGGAGAGACTGGAGAAGCTGGGGTTGTTCTCCTTAAAGCAGAGAGGGTTAAGGAAAGATTGATTAGAGGTGCTCAAGTTCATGAAGGAAATATGGAGAAACTCTTTCCAGAATTGTCAGTAACCAAAGGACAGAGATGTAAGATAATTCACAAAAGAACCAGAACGGGAGATAAGGAAACTTGTTTTTTAAACAGCGAGTTGTTGAGATCTGGATTGCATTGACTGAAAGGGCGGTGGAAGCAGATTCAATAGCAAATTTCGAAAGGGAATTCGATAAATAATATAAGGGGAAAATTACACTGCTATGAGATTTACTATTTGTTGGCAGGTCTGGAGAAGTTTAGCTATGAGGAAAAACTGGATAGGCTGGGCTGCGTATAAAGACCGATCCGATACTGCCCGTTTACTTCCAGCGTCCGAGACAAAATTCTAGGCCTAAAAATGAACCGATGACCATTTAATCAGGTGGTTTGATGTACAGTGCAATACTTTTCTACCCAACTTCCACATTGGTTTGTCTGATGGAAAGGCGCATGTCACAGTGAGGAATACATTTTTCACTAACTCTTCTTTAACTGGCTCCTGGGGAGAAGCAAGTTCAAGTTCTAAAGATTAGTTTGTCTGCCCTCGGCCCTTTAAGATGGAAGTGGATCACCGGCACTGCTTCTTTCTCTTGAACACCAGAAGGCGCGGATAACATTGTTCTCTTTTCAATAAAACAACATATTAAGGGCCGATCTGATCTGAAGATTTTAAAGTATTAAATGAAGGGACGGATGGATAGAAGCAGACTGGTTCAGTAGTTGAGGGGACAGGAGCGGGAAGTTAGGGATGCAATAATATAATTCCAGGGAATCTGAACAGAGAGCTGCAGAAACTTCATTACACAGATAGTTCTGGGGCTGTGAAATTCACCTCCTGGTTAGTGCTTGAGGCCGAAACCATGTCAACGATCAAGAGTAAACTGACAGGTGGATGACGGACAGGTGGTTGACGGGATAGCGAAACAGTGTGAGTAAATGTGATCAGAACCACTTGCTCCTGTGGTCATGAACGACAGCATCGATTGATTGGGCCAAATGCCCTGGTTTTGTGTTTTAACTTCTATCGATGTCTATGGTAGAAAGCACGAAATATTGTAGGAAAGAAAAACTAGCATTTCTAGAGCGGCTTTTACAACTCAGGACGTCACAAAGCGCTTTACTGCCAATGAAATATCTTTTGAAGTGTAGTCACTGTTGTGATGTGGGAATTGCCACGTAGAATCCTGAAGAAAATTACGTTCAGCTCTGAATGTTGTGGAATTTACCCAAGAATATATGTGGCTAATGTTTGTGTTAAATAACATCATGTTTTGGATAAAATGTTGCATAAGAGTGTTTGGGGGATGTTTCACCACGTTTTCACTCTTTCGACGGTCAGATTAAATGTCTGGACTCGCGTTTGCAGTTCGTCAACATGTGGAAAGACTTTTCTGCAATTATTTCATCCAAAGCTTGCTCTAGTCTGCGTTCATAACTAAAGACTCTCACCCTTTGAGTCATCTTAACTTGGTCAACGATTAGGCCGGATTAACACATCAGTTTAACTGGTCATTTATCTCAGTGCTGTTTGTGGGACCTTGTTGTGGGCGGATTGTTTTTCAGATTACCCTCCAAAAACAAGATGGCTGCAATTCAAAATAATTTCATTGGCTGTGAAGAGTTCTGGCAGCATCGGAAGAAGTGAAGCGCGCTGGAGGAATGGAAGGTTTTGTTTCTTTCTCAATTTCTTTCTCTCTCTCTTTCTTTCCTTCATTCTTACTTTCACTTTTTCTTTCTATATTTCCTTCTCTCATTCTTTCTTTCTCTCTTTCTTTCTTTCCTTCTTTCTCTCTTTCTTTATTTCCTTCTTTCTAACTTACTCTTTTTCTTTCTATTTTTCCTTCTTTCATTCTTTCTTTTTCTCTTCCTTTCTTTCTTCCTTTCTCTCTTTCTTTCTCTCCTTCTTTCCTTCTTTCCTTATCTCTTTCGTTCCTTCTCTGTTTCTTTCTCTCTTTCATTCTTTCCCTCTTTCCTTCTGTCTTTCTTTCTTTCCTTCTTTCTTACTTCCACTCTCTCTAACTTCCATTCTTCCATTCTCTTTTTCTTTCTTACATTCTATCTCTCTTTCTTTCATTTTTCCGTTCTCACTTTCTTTTACTCTCTTACTTTATTTTTCTTCCTTATTTATTGCTCTCTTTCTTTCACTATTTCCTTCTTTCTTTCTTTATATCTTACTTTTCTTTCTCCCTCTTTATATACACGCATATATATATTTACAGATATATATTTACATATATACAGATATAAACCTTCAAGTCTTTCAGTTGCTCCATTCCGTTCATTTTGTGCTGCAATCCATTTTTTCTCTTTTCTCTCTGCCTGATCTACTAAAATGACTGTATCCTCGTGAAGGCCAAGAAATTTGTCTCAGTTAGTGGCACAAATCATGTGCATTCACAGGAGTCATAGAGTCATAGAGTTATACAGCACAGAAAGAGGCCCTTCGGCCCATCCTGTCTGCGCCGCCCATCAATCCCTGTCCAATGTAATCCCATTTTCCAGCATTTGGTCCATAGCCTTGTATGCAATGGCATTTCAAGTGCTCATCCAAATGCTTCTTGAATGTTATGAGGGTTCCTGCCTCTACCACCCTTTCAGGCAGTGAGTTCCAGACTCCAACCACCCTCTGGGTGAAAAAGTTCCTCCTCAAATCCCCTCTAAACCTCCTGCCCTTTACCTTAAATCTATGCCCCCTTGTTATTGACATCCCTATTTGGGGAAAAGTTCCTCTTTATCTACACTATCTATGCCCCTCATCATTTTGTACACCTCAATCAGGTCCCCCCTCAGCCTTCTTTGCTCCAAGGAAAACAACCCCAGCCTGTTTAGTCTTTCTTCATAGCTGAGGAGCTCCATCCCAGGTAACATCCTGGTGAATCTTCTCTGCACCCTCTCCAAAGCAATCACATCTTTCTAATAGTGAGGTGACCAGAACTGCACACAGGACTCCAGCTGTGGCCTTACCAGCGTTTTGTACAGCTTCATCATAACCTCCCTGCTCTTATATTCTATGCCTCCGCTAATGAAGGCAAGTATCCCATATGCCTTTTTAACCACCTTATCTACCTGTTCCGCTGCCTTCAGGGATCTATGTACATGTACAGCAAGGTCCCTCAGACCCTCTGTACTTCCTAGGGTCCTACCACTCATTGTGTATTCCCTTGCCTTATTTGTCTGTCCAAAATCCATCACCTCGCACTTTTCAGGGTTAAATTCCATTTGCCACTTTTCCGCCCATCTGACCAACCCGCTAATATCGTCCTGTAGCCTGAGGATTTCCTCCTCTCAATTTACCACCCCACCAATTTCCGTGTCATCTGCGAAGTTACTGACCAAAACTTTTACATTCTCATCCATATCATTTATGTAGATCACAAACAGCAAGGGACCCAGCACCGATCCCTGAGGTACCCCACTGAACACAGGCTTCCAGTCACAAAAGCAACCTTCGACCATCACCCTCTGCCTCCTGCCACTCAGCCAGTTTAGGATCCAATGTGCCAAGGCACCCTGGATCCCATGGGCTCTTACCTTCTTGACCAGTCTCCTATGCGGGACTTTGTCAAAATCCTTACTGAAGTCCATGTATACCAGATCCACAGCATTTCCCTCATCCACACACCTAGTCACCCCGTCGAAAAATTCAATCAGATTGGTCAGACATGATTTACCCTTGACAAAGCCATGCTTTCATCCTTACAAATGAACTGAATATCAGGAGCTGCGCACAAAGGGTGGCTGATCCGACAGCGATGGTTTCCTCCACCGACCGAGATGAATTATTTGGTCAAAATGTCTATATCCCCCTGAGGTCTCTTACACACTTACATTTTACACACCAGCTCATAGTTAGTGACGTGCTTTTCAAAGAGCCAGCACAGGCAAGTTGGGCCGAATGGCCTCATTCTGTGCTGGAGGAAGCTATGATCCTATGATCATCAATCGACTTAATGCGCAGGTTCACCATGTCCACTGTCCTCTCTAGGGGGAGTTGGAGAAGCGCCTATCTATTCTCCTTACAATAGAATCCCCTATCACTAGAGCTCTCCCGCTCTTTTTCCTCCAGTCCTGTGCAGCAGGACCACCCATGGTGCCAGGAAGTTGGCTGCTGCTGCCTTCCCCCGATTATCCATCTCCGTCAACCATATCCAAAGTTGTGAATCTGTTAGAGAGGGGGATGGCCACAGGGACCCCTGCACTACCTGCCTGCACCTTCTACTCTGCCTGGTGGTCACCCATTCCCTTCCTGCCTGTGCAGCCTTTACGTGCGGTGTGACCAAATCATTAAACGTGCTATCCACGATATCCTCAGCATCGCTAATACTCCAATATGTATTCATTCGCAGCTCCAGCGCCGCAATGCGGACTGCCAGTAACTGCAGCTGGATACACTTCACGCACACATGGTCGGCAGGGACACAGGAATTGTCCCTGTTTCCCACATCGTGCAGGAGGAGCATGCAACGGGGCCGAACTGTGCTGTCATGACTTGCCTTTTAATTAATTAAAATTAAATCAAATCAATACCACCAATTACACTACAATTAAATGATATACTTAAGGGCCCTTGTTTACAAGCACTCCCCGCTACACAACAGAGACCTTACAAACTATAATGACAAAAATTAAAACTTCTAAACTTTATGAACTATTAACCTTAACTATCAAACTATAGAGTAGTATAAATAGTCACCTGGCTTTACGCACCCAATCAGCTGCTTCCTCTTTCCCATGTCACTTTTTCAATCGTGACGTGGCTCTAGAACGCCATTGCTGGTCTGTGAGATTGGTCAGCCTCTGAAAAAAGCCCATGAACGTGAGTTTAAATACTCACCGGCTTCTCCCGACACCGGGCCTCTGAAAAAAGCCTGCAAAAGTGAGTTTAAATACTCACCGGCTTCTCCCGACACTGTGGCGTGAATGTTACCTGCAATTTATCAGCCCAAGCCTGAACATCGTCCGGGTCTTGTTTTATGTGGGCATGGACTGCTTCATCATCTGAGCAGTTGTGAATGGCACTGAACACTGTACAGTCATCAGCGAACATCCGCAGTTCTGACCTTATGTTGGAGCGAAGACCATTGATGAAGCAGCTGAAGATCGTTGGGCCAAGTACACTGCGCTGAGGAATCACAGAAACCCCACAGTGCAGATAGAGGCCATTTTGGCCCATCGAGCCTGCACTGACACATATCCCACCCGATCCCCGTAACCCCACGTATTTAATCCCCCGAACACTAAGGGTCAATTTATCATAGCCAATCAACATAACTCACACATCTTTGGACTGTGGGAGGAAACCGGAGCACCCGGAGGAGAATGTGCAAACTCCACACAGACAGTCGCCCGAGGCCGGATTCGCACCCGGGTCCCTGGCGCTGTGAGGCAACAGTGCTAACCACTATGCCACAGCGATGTCCTGGGGCTGTGATGATTGCCCTTCAATCACCACAACCTTTGTGCTTGGTATGACTTCAATCATTGGGGAGTTTTCCCCACGATTCCCAATGAATTCAGTTTTACTGGGACTCCTTGATGCCACACTCGGTCAAATACTGCCTGGATTTCAAGGGCAATCACTCTCACTTCTCCTCTGGATTTCAGCTCTTTTGTCCATGTTTGGACCAAGGCTGTAATGAAGTTGGGAGCCGAGTGGTCTTGGCAGAACCCTAACTGGGCATCAGTGAGCAGTTATTGGTGAGTAAGTGCAGCCTTACAGCACTGTCGATGACACCTTCCATCACGTTGCTGATGATGGAGAGTAGACTGATGGGGCGGTAATTGGCCAGATTGGATTGGTCCTGCTTTTTGTGGACAGGACATACCTTGCTGTTTTCCACATTTTTGGATAGATGCCAGTAATGTAGCTGTATTGAACAGGTGGGTTAGATGCATGGCTAGTTCTGGAGCGCAAGTCTTCAGCATGGTAGCCGGGGTGTTGTCAGGGACAATAGCTTTTGCTGTATCCAGTGCGCTCAGCTGTTTCTTGATATCACATGGACTGAATCGAATTGGCTGAAGACTGGCTTGCGGGATGGTGGGGACGCCAGGAGGAGGCTGATATCGATCAGGCCGGGTGGTCCGTCCAGTTTCATTTTTATTATTTTATTTCGTAGCAGTTTGTTACAACTGAGTGTCTTGCTAGGCAATTTCGCAGGGCAGCTAATAGTCAACTATTTTTCTATGGGGCTGAAGTCAGATATAGGCCAGTTCAGGTAGGGACAACAGATTTCCTTCCCTAATGGACATTATTGAACCAGAAGGGTTTGTACAACAATCGGACAGTTTCATGGTTACAATTCCTGATGCTAGCTTTCTTTTTGGTGAGGTGAAGTAGAGTCGAAGGAGCCACGTGTGGAGACCAGTTAGAGCAAATGTACTGTTTCTGTGGTGCAGACTCTAGAATATTATGTAACACCCGCTTTAAGCAGCCACAGAATGATCCGGTATTCACAGCACTTCCCTTTCAAACAGACACAGAATGATCCAGGACTGACAGCACATCCCTTTTAAACAGACACAGAACGATCCGGGACTGACAGCACAGCACCTTCAAACAGACACAGCTTGATCCAGGACTAACAGCACATCCCTTTTTAATAGACACAGACACAGAATGATCCGGGACTGACAGCACACCACTGTAAAGAGACACAGAATGATCCGGGACTGACAGCACATCCCCTTTAAACAGCCACAGAATGATCCGGAACTGACAGCACACCCCTTTCAAACAGACGCAGAATGATCCTGGACTAACTGCACATCCCTTTTAATAGACACAGACACAGAATGATCCAGCACTGACAGCAAATTCCTTTTAAACAGACACAGAATGATCTGGGACTGACAACACATCCTGTTGTGTTTGTGACTGGAAGCCTTTGTCCAGTGATGTACTGCAGTGATTGGTGCTGGTTACGTTGCTGCTTGTAGTGCACATTAATGATTTAGATATGAATGTAGGAGCTATGTTCAGTTAGTTTGCAGATGACACAAAATTTGGTGGAGTGCTAAATAGCGAGGTGGGAAGCCTCAGGCTAAACGATGCTTTAGCGGGTTGGTCAGATGGGCAGGACAGTGGCAAATGAAAATTAACCGTTAAGAATGTGAGGTCTTGCATTTTGGGTGGACTAACAACGCAAGCGAATGCACAATGAATGGTAGGACCCTAGGAAGGACAAAGGATCAAACGAACCTTCGTGTGCATGTACATAGATCCCTGAATGCAGCAGGACAGGACAGCTAGTGCGAGCAAGCACTGAGTGCGAGTCATCAAAGCGTGCTGTGAGTTTGGGTAAGTGTGAGAGTTCTTAAATTGTTATTTCTCTTTAAATCATTCTCGATAAGATTGTTTAAGCAGTTTAACTAAATATTTCGGATTCTGTTGGTTTAAGAAGAGTAAAAAAAGGTTACACTGCAGTAGGAGTAAATTGGCACAGCAGGCAGTGGAAATCAGTTTTCTATCCATTCAGTAGGGGTGACTCCTTTGGCTGTAAACAAACAAACATTATATAAAGACCAGTCCTAGTGCGAGCAAGCACTGAGTGCGAGTCATCAAAGCGTGCTGTGAGTTTGGGTAAGTGTGAGTTAGGGTAAGTGGGGTGTTAGGTGCTCTTTTCAGACTTTAACTCTGTTGGTTGCAGTTAATAAGACCTTTCTGGTGCAGAGTGACTGTTGGTAAACCATTTAACTGGTGTAACTAGAGGGATTGATTTAACTTAAATCCAATTAATTAAAGAGGATTCTAGCATCTATAATCGGGCAGAGGGTGCCCATAACTAGCAATAAAAAATTTAATTAATTACATAGAATGGAGCAGGTGATGTGTTACTGTTGCGAGATGTGGGAGCTGGTGAACCCCATTGAGGCTCACGGTGATTACGACTGTGACAATTGTCTGCTGCTACAGGAACTCCATCTCTGTGTTGATGAGCTGGAGTCTGAGCTTCAGACACAGCGACACATCAGGGAGGGGGAGAAGTACCTGGACTCTGTGTATCAGGAGATGGTCACACCTATGAAGTTAATTAATTCAGATGTAGCCCATGGCCACGGACAGGACGGTGTGACTACGAGTGAGGCAGGTACGGGGATCCAGGAGATAGAGCTGGAGGAGCCGCTGCCCTTGCTCTTGTCCAACAGGTTCGAGGTTCTTACTCCCTGTGGGGACAGGAGCAGGGACTGCAGGGAGGATGAGCAACCTGGCCACAGCACCGTGGAACGGGGGGCCATTCAAGAGGGGGGAGTAAATAGAAATGTTGTAGTGGTAGGGGATAGTATAATTAGGGGGATAGATAGAGTTCTCTGCAGCCGAGAGCGAGAGTCCCGAAGGCTGTGTTGCCTACCCGGTGCTGGGGTTAAGGACATCCCCTCTGGGCTGGAAAGAAACTTGCAGTGGGAGGGGGTGGATCCAGTTGTCGTGGTCCATGTTGGTACAAACGACATAGATAGGACTAGGAAGCCGGTTCTGTTAAAGGAGTATGAGCAGCTAGGGGTCAAATTAAAAAAACAGAACCTCAAGGGTAATACTCTCTGGATTATTACTTGAGCCACGAGCGAATTTGGCTAGGACAAATAAAATTAGAGAGTTAAATGCGTGGCACAAGGACTGGTGTGGGAGAAATGTGTTTTGCTTCCTGGGACACTGGCACCAGTACTGGGGCAGGAGGGAGCTGTTCCGTTGGGACGGGCTTCACTTTGCCAGTGCTGGGACTAGAGTCCTGGCGGATCATATAACTAGGGCTGTAGAGAGGGCTTTAAAGTAACTAGTGGGGGGGAGGTTTCTAGAGAGCAAATAATAAAAACGACAACAGAGAAGGCCATAGACTTAGGTAGCAGTGGGGAAATTAAAAACCAGAGCGTGTCAGGGAGGGGCAGAAGGTATGGAGTAAAAGGTAAAGTAATAAAAAGGGCAAAAGCAGGAGCTAACTGTCACATGGCGAGGCGGTGGTGTAGCGGTTATGTCACTAGACTATGTAAGCCAAAAACTCAGTCAAAAATGCTTTGAGAATATGGGTTCAAATCCCACCACGACAGCTGGTGGAATTTAAATTCAATTCAATTGAATTCTGGTATTAAATGTTAGTCTCAGTAATGGCAACCATGATGCCATTGTCGATTGTTGTAAAAACGCATCTGGTTCACTATTGTCCTTTTGGGAAGGAAATCTGCCGTCCTTACCTTACCTGGTCTGGCCTACATTTGTCTCCAGACCCACAGCAATGTGGTTGACTCTTAATGCCCTCTGAAATGGCCTAGAAAACTACTCAGTTGTTAACAAATGCTACAAATAACAATAAGACCGGACGGACCACCCGGCATCGACCTCAGCACCGGAAACGACAACGACAATAGCAACCCCAGCCCTGTCGACCCTGCAATATCCTCCTTACCAACATCTGGGGGCTTGTGACAAAATTGGGAAAGCTGTCCCACAGACTAGTCAAGCAACAGCCTGATATAGTCATAATTACCGAATCATACCTTACAACCAATGTCCCAGATATCAACATCACTATCCCTGGGTATGTCCTGTCCCACCGGCAGGACAGACCCACCAGAGGTGGTGGCACCATGGTATACAGTCGGGAGGGACTAGCCCTGAGAGTCCTCAACATTGACTCAGGACCCCATGAGGTCTCATGGCATCAAGTCAAACATGGGCAAGGAAACCTCCTGCTAATTACCACTTACCACCCTCCCTCAGCTGATGAATCAGTACTCCTTCATGTTGAACACAAATTGGAGGAAGCACTGAGAGTAGCGAGGGCACAATATATCCTCTGGGTGGGGGAATTCAATGTCCACCATTAAGAGTGGCTCGGTAGCACCACAACTGGCCGAGCCCTAAAGGACATAGCTGCCAGACTGGGTCTGCGACAGGTGGTGAGGGAATCCAACAAGAGGGAAAAACCTACTTGATCTCGTCCTCACCAATGTACCTGTTGCAGATGCATCTGTCCATGACAGCATTGGTGGAAGTGACCACCGAACAGTCCTTCTGGAGACGAAGTCCCGTCTTCATGCTAAGGATACCCTCCACCGTGTTGTGTGGCACTAACACCGTGCTAAATGGGACAGATTTCGAACAGATCTGGCAACTCAAAACTGGGCATCCATGAGGCGCTGTGGGCCATCAGCAGCAGCAGAATTGTATTCAACCACAATCTGTAACCTCAGGGCCGGGCATATCCCTCACTCTACCATCACCATCAAGCTGGGAGATCAACCCTGGTTTAACGAAGAGTGCAGGAGAGCGCCAGGCATACCGAAAAACGAGGTGTCAACCTGGTGAGGCTACAACACTGGACTACTTGCATACCAAACAATGGAAGCAACATGCGATAGACAGAGCTAAGCGATCTCACAACCATCGGATCAAATCATAGCTCTGCAGTCCTGCCACATCCGGTCGTGAGTGGTGGTGGACACTTAAACAGTTAACAGGAGGAGGAGGCTCCAAAAATATCCCCATCCTCAATGATGGTGGAGCCCAGCACCTGAGTGCAAAAGGCGAGGCTGAAGCATTTGCAACCTCTTCAGCCAGAAGTGCCGCGTGGATGATCCATCTCGGCCTCCTCCTTCGTTCCCCAGCTTCACAGATGCCAGTTTTCAGTCCATTCAATTCTCTCCACGTGATGTCAAGAAACGGCTGAAGACACTGGATACTGCAAAGGCTACGGGCCCTGACAACATTCCGGCAATAGTACTGAAGACTTGTGCTCCAGAACTAGCTGCGCCCCTAGCCAAGCTGTTCCAGTACAGCTACAACACTGGCATCTACCTGGCAATGTGGAAAATTACCGAAGTATGTCCTGTCTACAAAAAGCAGGACAAATCCGACCCGGACAATTACCGTCCCATCAGTCTACTCTCAATCATCAGCAAAGTGATGGAAGGTGTCTTCGACAGTGCTATCAAGCGGCACTTACTCAGCAATAACCTGCTAACTGACGCCCAGTTTGGGTTCCGCCAGGGCCACTCAGCTACTGACCTCAATACAGCCTTTGTCCAAACATGGACAAAAGAGCTGAACTCAAGAGGTGAGGTGAGAGTGACTGCCCTTGACATCAAGGCAGCTTTTGATCGAGTGTGGCATCAAGGAGCCCTAGCAAAACTGAAGTCAATGGGAATGAAGGGGAAAACTATCCATTGGTTGGAATCATACCTAGCACAAAGGAAGTTGGCTGTGGTTGTTGGAGGTCATTCATCTCAATCACATCATATCACTGCAGGAGTTCCTCAGGGCAGTGTCCTAGGCCCAACCATCTTCAGCTGTTTCATCAATGACCTTCCCTCCATCATAAAGTCAGAAGTGGGGATGTTCGCTGATGATTGCACACTGTTCAGCACCATTCGAGAATTGTCAGATACTGACGCAGTCCGTTTCCCTATGCAGCAAGACCTGGACAACATTCAGACTTGGACTGACAAGTGGCAACTAACATTCGCACCAAACAAGTGCCAGGCAATGACCATCTCCAACAAGCGAGACTCTAACAATCTCCCCATGACATTGAATGGCATTACCATCGCTGAATCCCCCACGATCAGCATCCTGGGGGTTACCATTGATCAGTAACTGAACTGGACCAGCCATATAAATACTGTGGCTACAAGAGCAGGCCAGAGGCTGGGAATTCTGTGGCGAGTGTCTCACCTCCTGACTCCCCAAAGCCTTTCCACCATCTAGAAGGCACAAGTCAGGAGTGTGATGGAATACTCTCCACTTGCCTGGGTGAGTGCAGCTCCAACAACACTCAAGCAGCTCGACACCATTCAGGATAAAGCAGCCCGCTTGATTGGAACTCCATCCACCATTTTCAACATTCACTCCCTCCACCACCGGCGCACTGTGGCTGCAGTGTGTACCATCTACAAGATGCACTGCAGCAACTCGCCAAAGCTCCTTCAACAGCACCTTCCAAACACGCGACCTCTACCACTTAGAAGGACAAGGGTAGCAGACGCATGGGAACATCACCACCGACAAGTTCCCCTCCAAGCCACAAACCATCCTGACTTGGACCTGTATCGTCGCAAAATCCTGGAACTCCCTTCCTAACAGCATTGTGGGTGGACCTACACCATATGGACTGCAGCGGTTCAAGAAGGCGGCTCACCACCATCTTCTCAAGGGCAATTAGGGATGGGTACTAAATGCAGGCCTAGCCAGCGACGCCCACATCCCATCAATGAATTAAAAAAAAAATATTTGAAAATTCTCTATCTGAATGCACGTAGCATTTGTAACAAAATAGACGAGTTAATGGCACAAATAACTACATATGGGTATGATCTTGTGGCCATTACAGAAACATGGCTGCAGGGTGACAATGCCTGTGAATTAAACATACCAGATTATTTAACGATCAGGAAGGACAGGCAGGAAGGAAGGGGAGGTGGGGTGGCTATGTTAATAAAGGAAGGAACCACTGTAATACAGAGAAATGATATTGGATCAAAAGATCAGGATAATGAAACAGTTTGGGTGGAGGTAAGGAATAATAAGGGGAAAAAAACACTAGTGGGCGTAGTCTATAGGCCTCCAAACAGTTGCAACTTTGTTGGACGGAGTATCAATCAGGAAATAGTTGAAGCTTGTAATAAGGGAACATCTATAATGATGGGGGATTTTAACTATCATATTAATTGGACAAATCAAATTGGGCAGGGCTGCCTTGAGGATGATTTCATTGAATGTATTAGGGATGAGTTTCTTGAGCAGTATGTAACTGAACCGACCAGGGGGCAAGCAAACTTAGATCTGGTCCTGTGTAACGAGACAGGATTAATTAAAAATGTCCTAGTAAAGGATCCACTTGGAAAGGGTGACCATAACATGGTTGAATTCCATATTCAATTAGAGGGTGAGAAGGTTGGATCTCAAACAAGCGTGCTGAGCTTGAATAAAGGAGACTATGAACGTATGAGAGCGGAATTGATTAGAGTGGATTGGGAAAATAGATTAAAGGGAAAGACGATACATTATCAGTGGTGTACATTTAAGGAGTTATTTTACAACTTCCAAAAAATATATATTCCACTGAGAAGAAAAGGATGTAAAAGAAAAGACAGCCATCCGTGGCTAAGTAAAGAAATTAAGGATAGTATTCGACTAAAAACAAGGGCATATAAGGGAGCCAAATCTAGTGGGAGGATAGAGGATTGGGAAAACTTTAAAAGACAGCAAAAAATAACAAAAAGATTGATTAAGAAAGGGAAGATAGATTATGAAAGTAAATTAGCAAAAAATATAAAAACAGATAGTAAGAGTTTTTAAAGTTATATAAAAAGAAAAAGGGTGGCTAAAGTAAATGTTGGTCCCTTAGAGGATGAGACCGGGAAATTAATGGTGGGAAATATGGAGATGGCAAAAACACTGAATGAATATTTTGTAGCAGTCTTTACAGTAGAGGACACTAAGAATATCCCAACACTGGACAAACAGGGGGCTATAGGTGGGGAGGAGCTAAACACGATCAAAATCACTGAGGAAGTGGTACTCTGTAAAATAATGGGACTCAAGGCAGATAAATCACCTGGACCTGATGGCTTACATCCTAGGGTCTTGAGGGAAGTGGCGGTAGGGATTGTGGATGCAATGGTAATAATTTTCCAAAACTCCCTGAACTCAGCAAAGGTCCCGGCAGACTGGAAAACTGCTAATGTAACACCCTTATTTAAAAAGAGCAGTGGACAGAAGGCTGTAAACTATAGACCGGTTAGCCTAAAGTTTGTGGTAGGTAAAATTTTGGAGTCCATTATTAAGGAGACAGTAACAGGACATTTGGAAAATCATAATTTAATAGGACAAAGTCAGCATGGTTTTATGAAGGGGAAGTCATGTTTGACAAATTTGCTGGAGTTCTTTGAGGAAGTAACATATAGGGTGGATAAAGGGGAACCAGTGGACATAGTGTATTTAGACTTCCAAAAGGCATTTGACAAGGTGCCACACAAAAGATTATTGCTTAAGATTAAAAATCACGGGATTGGGGGTAATATTCTGGCATGGATAGAGGATTGGCTATCTAACAGAAGGCAGAGAGTTGGGATAAATGGTTCATTCTCAGACTGGCAATCAGTAACTAGTGGTGTTCCGCCAGGGTCAGTGCTGAGTCCCCAACTCTTTACAATCTATATTAACGATTTGGAGGAGGGGACCGAGTGTAAAATATCAAAGTTTGCAGATGATACTGTGATGGGAGGGAAAGTAGTGAGTGAGGAGGACATAAAAAACCTGCAAAGGGACAAAAAAAGCCAAATAAGTGGGCAGAGATTTGGCAGATGGAATACAATCCTGGAAAGTGTGAGGTTATGCACTTTGGCAGGAAAAATCGTAGAGCAAGTTATTATCTTAATGGCAAGAAACTGGAAAGTACTTAAGTATAAAGGGATCTGGGGGTCCTGGTGCATGAAACTCAAAAGGTTAGTATGCAGGTGCAGCAAGTGATTAAGAAGGCCAATGGAATGTTGGCTTTCATTGCTAGGGTGATAGAATATAAAAATAGGGAGTTATTGCTTCAGTTGTACAAGGTATTGGTGAGACCGCACCTGGAATACTGCATGCAGTTTTGGTGTCCATACTTAAGAAAAGACATACTTGCTCTCGAGTCAGTACAAAGATGGTTCACTCGGTTAATCCCGGGGATGAGGGGATGGATATATGAGGCGAGGATGAGTAGATTGGGACTCTACTCATTGGAGTTCAGAAGAATGAGAGGCGATCTTATTGAAACATACAAGATTGTGAAGGTGTTTGATCGGGTGGATGCGGGGAGGATGTTCCCGATGATGGGTGAAACTAGAACTAGGTGGCATAGTCTTAGAATAAGGGGCTGCTCTTTCAACACTGAGATGAGGAGGAACTACTTCACTCAGAGGGTGGTAGGTCCATGGAATATGCTGCCCCAAAAAGCTGTAGAAGCTACATCATTACATAAATTTAAAACAGAAATAGACAGTTTCCTAGAAGTAAATGGAATTAAGGGTTACGGGGAGCGGGCAGGAATTTGGACATGAGTCTAGGTTCGGATCGGACACGGCCCTGTGGGTAGCGGAGCGGGCCCAGGGGCTGTGTAGCCTGATCCTGCTCCTATTTTGTGTGTCTAATTCTGTTAGATACAGGAGATGGTTCTGTGATAGTAGATTGGCGGATAGGATCAGATCAGCCATGATCTTATTGAATGGCGGAGCAGGCTCGCGGGGCCGATTGGCCTACTCCTGCTACTATTTCTTATGTTCTTATGGTCTTATATGGTCTGATGAAAGGGAGGAACTGAAAGAAATCAGTATTTGTAGGGAAATAGTGTTAGGGAAATTGAAGGCCGATAAACCCCCAGGGGCTGATAATCTACATCCTAGGGTACTTAAGGAAGTGGCCCTACAAATAATAGATGAATTGCTGATCATCTTCCAACATTCGATGGAATCTGGAACAGTGCCCATAGATTGGAGGGTAGCTAATGTTACCCCACTATTCAAAACAGTTGGTAAAGAGAAAAATGGGAATTACAGACCGGTAAACCTGACATCGGTAGTGGGGAAAATGCTAGAGTCCATTATAAAAGATGTAATAGCAGAGCACTTGGAAAACAGTGACAGGATCGGACAAAGTCAACATGGATTTACAAAAGGTAAATCGTGCTTGACTAATCTACTGGAATTTTTTGAGGATGTAACTGGTAAAATAGACAATGGAGAACCAGTGGATGTGGTGTATTTGGACTTTCAAAAGGCTTTCGATAAGGTCCCGCATAAGAGATTAGCGTGCAAAGTTAAGGCACATGGGATTGGGGGCAAGGTATTGCCTTGGATAGAGAACTGGTTGGCAGACAGTTGACAAAGAGTTGGAATAAATGGGTCTTTTTCCGAGCGGCAGGCAGTAACTAATGGGGCACCGCAGGGATCGGTCCTTGGACCCCAGCTATTCACAATATATAATAATGATCTAGACAAGGGAACTAGATGTAATATCTGCAAGTTTGCCGATGACACAAAGCTGGGTGGGCGTGTGTGCTGTGAGGAGGATGCCGAGAAACTCCAGTATGATTTGGACAGATTGGGTGATTGGGCAAAAGCATGGCAGATGCAATATAACGTGGATAAATGCGAGGTTATCCACTTTGGTGTCAAAAACAGGAAGGCAGATTATTATCTGAATAGCAATAGATTGGGAGAAGGGGAAGTGCAACGAGACCTGGGTGTCCTTGTACAGCAGTCGCTGAAGGTAAGCATGGAGGTGCAGCAGGCAGTTAAGAAGGCAAATGGTATGTTGGCCTTCTTAGTGAGAGGGTTTGAGTACAGGAACAAGGATGTCTTGCTGCAGTTGTACAGGGCCTTGGTGAGACCACATCGTGAGTACTGTGTGCAGTTTTGGTCGCCTTATCTGAGGAAGGATGTTCTTGCCATGGAAGGAGTTCAGCGAAGATTCACCAGGCTGATACCTGGGATGGCAGGAATGACGTATGAGGAGAGATTGGGTCGATTGGGCTTACACTCGCTGGAGTTTAGAAGAATGAGAGGGGATCTCATTGAAACATATAAAATTCTGACAGGACTGGACAGAGCAGATGCAGGAAGGATGTTCTCGATGGCCGGGGATTCCAGAACTAGGGGTCACAGTCTAAGGAGAAGGGGTAAGCAATTTAGGACTGAGATGAGGAAGAATTTCTTCACCCAGAGAGTGGTGAACCTGTGGAATTCTCTACCAGAGAAGGCAGTAGAGGCCAGTTCATTAAATATATTCAAGAAGAAGTTGGATATATTTCTTAAGGCTAAAGGGACCAAGGAGGATGGGGAGAAAGCAGGGACCGGGTACTGAATTTGGATGATCAGCCATGATCGCATTGAATGGCGGAGCAGGCTCGAGGGGCCGAATGGCCTACTCCTGCTCCTATCTTCTATGTTTCTATGTTTCTATGTCCTTATATGGGATAAAAGTAATACTCAACTAGAAACCGTTCTAGAAACCAGGAAGCTGGTTAAAAGACAGAAGCAGAGTGCGGTAGTTATTGGGTGTTTTTTTGACTGGACGATGTAAAGAGTTGGCCCCCCTGCATCACTGCTGCGACCGTTGCCCTTCTTGCTATTTCAACAATCTGGACTTGGGTACAGGAGGCAGACGTATCGACATTTGCTGCTAACAGGAAAAACAGGGAGCCTGGGTAGCTGTGAAGGAACCGTCAGTGAACATTTAGAGAAGAATATGGAGAGGAAATGTACACCAAATGGTGTGTTAAAAGCTGCCGAGGAGTCTCCAACAATAGATATTTACAGAGCAGTGGAGACCATTCGGCCCACTGTGTTAATTCTGGGTCTTTGCCACAGCAATACTAAACTAAACCCACTGACCCACTATCTCCCCATAGACCTGTATCAATCGCAAACTAATCCCACTGCCCCACTCGCTCCCCAAAGCCCTGTAACAATCCCAAACTAATCCCACTGACCCGCTATCTCCCCATAGCCCTGTGTCAATCCCCAAACTAACCCCACTGCCCCGCTCACGCCCCATAGCCCTGTATCAATCCCAAACTAATCCCACTGCCCCGCTCTCACCCCATAGACCTGTATGAATCACAAACTAATCCCACTGCCCCGCTCTCGCTCCTTAGCCCTGAATCAATCCCAAACAAATCACACTGCCCCACTCACACTCCATAGACCTGTATCAATCTCAAAAAATCCCAGTGCCCCACTCTCTCCCCATAGCCCTGCGCCGGCACTTTGAAAGAGCTCTGCAATTAATTTCATTCACCTGCCCTTTCCCCATAGCCCTGTAATGTTTTTCCTTCAAGTATTTATTCAACTGCCTTTTGAAAGTTACTATTGAATCTGCTTCCACCGCCCTTTCAGGCAGCGCATTCCAGATCACAACAACTTGCTGCTAAAAAAAAATGTTTCCTCATGTCACCTCTGGTTCTTTTGCCAATCACCATAAATCTGTGTCCTCTGGTTACCGAACCTTCTGCCAGTGGACACACTTTCTTCTTATTTACGCTATCAAAACTATTCATAAGTTTGAAAATCTCTATCAAATCTCCTCTTAACCCTCTCTGCTCTAAGGAGAACAATCCCAGCTTCTCCAGTCTCTCCACATAATTGAATTCCCTCATCCCTGGTACCATTCTGGTAAATCTTCTCTGCACCCTCTTTAAGAACTTGACATCCTGTGTTGACTATAACAACATAGCACTGATTTGACACGTTCCTGTGAAAGATCATTGATCATTAAGAGATTGTAAATCTCACCTGCTTGCTGCTGGGGTTTGCCGATGTTGAGCTGAGACTGTAAGTGCCATGGTTTTGAAATGACAATCAGAGGGGATGTGGTTTAGACGTCACATGAATAAAATGACAGTTTCATCTTAAAAAGGAGAAGTGTAAGTGAAGGCAGTCCACGAGGAGGCTGGATTGGCTCGTGTGTGTCATGGGCTGTGGTAACCCACTGTCCAAACTGCCTACTGTGGGCAGCAGCAGCTGTCACAGCTGGGAGCCCCTTTCTTTATCTTTACAACTTCCCTTTTCCACCTCTCCCCTCCGGCTGACACCCATCACAATTGGTCCTCTGCTCAGCCATTGCCCACAGCCAGCAGGGCGAGTGGACAAGAAGCCAGGCTCATTCACCCTCTCCCTAACACAGGGCCACAGACACCAATTGTAACCGCTGCCCAGGCTCAGGTCAGCTCCCTCAGCACAGGCCGGGGATGAAGCCTGGGCCTTTCCAAATGCAAGGAAGCAAGAAACAAATACTGGCCAGGAAAGGCTCAGCGAGTTCGAGAAATCTGTGCGTTTGTTTGATTGAAACCAAAACAGCTTCGAACCCAAGGATGCTTCATACAGGTGGAGAAATTCAGTTCACTTTTTCGACACAATTCAAATCAGCAGAAGCAATGAAAACGTTGAAACCGGCAAATATGAACACATCTATCACTAAGCAACAATAGATTAAGGAGCATATGGCACAGAAAAGGAAGAAATGAAAGAAAGATTCAAAGAAAGAAAGAAAGTACAAGGACTTGGGGTTTTATACACTGGCACTGTGTTTCTTTCTGCGCCGGGACAGCAGAGGGCACAATCAGAACATCAGCCACTTCAGTGCCTGAAACATGGTTCAATAGGAACAGGATGAGGCCATTCAGCCCCTCGAGCCTGTCAAACCGGAACAGGAGGAGTCCATTCAGCCCCTTGAGCCTGTCAAACCAGAACAGGAGGAGGCCATTCAGTCCCTCGAGCCTGTCAAACCGGGACAGGAGGAGACCATTCAGCCCCTTGAGCCTGTCGAACAGGAACAGGAGGAGGCCATTCAGTCCCTCGAGCCTGTCAAACAGGAACAGGAGGAGGCCATTCAGCCCCTTGAGCCTGTCAAACCGGAACAGGAGGAAGCCATTCAGCCCCTCGAGCCTGTCAAACAGGAACAGGAGGAGGCCATTCAGCCGCTCGAGCGTGTCAAACCGGAACTGGAGGAGGCCATTCAGCCCCTCGAGACTGTCAAACCGGAACAGGAGGAGGCCATTCAGCCCCTCGAGCCTGTCGAACAGGAACAGGAGGAGGCCATTCAGCCGCTCGAGCCTGTTACACTGGAACAGGAGGCCATTCAGCCCCTTGAGCCTGTCAAACCGGAACAGGAGGAGGCCATTCAGCCCCTCGAGCCTGTCGAACAGGAACAGGAGGAGGCCATTCAGCCCCTCGAGCCTGTCGAACAGGAACAGGAGGGGGCCATTCAGCCCCTCGAGCCTGTCAAACAGGAACAGGATGAGGCCATTCATCCCCTTGAGCCTGTCAAACAGGAACAGGAGGAGGCCAGTCAGTCCCTCAGTCCCTCGAGCCCGTTACACTGGAACAGGAGGCCATTCATCCCCTCGAGCCTGTAACACAGGAGGAGGCCATTCAGCCCCTCGAGCCTGTTAGACAGGAACAGGAGGAGGCCATTCAGCCCCTCTAGCATGTTGCACAGGATCAGGAGGAGTCCATTCAGCCCCTCAAGCCTGTTACACTGGAACAGGAGGCCATTCAGCCCCTCGAGCCTGTTACAATGGAACAGGAGGACATTCAGCCCATCAAGCCTGTTACACAGGAACAGGTGGAGGCCATTAATTCCCTTGATCCAGTTACACAGGAACAGCTAATTTATTATTAATGTTTCATGTGTTGTGTTTGCTCTGAAATAAATTGTTACAAATGCTAACTTTCATTGGCCGGGAATCGCACCCAGGTGGCCCGCATGGCAGGCAAGAATTCTACCCCTGAACCACCAATGCTCACAGGGACAGCAAAGCCCATTTTCCGTTAGCTACAGTTTAATTTTGACTTTTGTTAATAGAAGCGAGGACACTGCGGTAAAATAAAAAGCGAAATGCAGCAGATGCTGGATCTGAAATTGTTCATTAAATGTTGGAAACACTCCACAGGTCAGGGAACATCTGTGGACAGAAAAACACAGGGTTAACACCTTCGTTCAGTCCGTATGGGTGACCCCGAGCTTCCGGTCGCCTGTCATTTCAATTCACCGCTCCATTCCCACTCGGACCTCACCGTCCTTGGCCTCTTGTACTGTTCCACGGAAGCTCAACGTAAACTCGAGGAACAGCACCTCATCTTCCGATTAGGCACTCTGCAGCCTTCCGGTCTCAATATCGAGTTCAACAATTTCAGATCATAACCTCGGCCCCTATTTCATTTACACTTATATTTTTCCACTCCTTTCCTTTCCCCCCCCCCTTTCCTTTTGTTTCTCTTTCACACGTGGCAGCTATCTTTTGCCCTGCCAGTACACTTTACACCTAATCACAGCCTATTACCATCTCGTCTAGCTTCTAATCTCTTTTACTTCTTTTGGTTCTTTTATTCTTTTGTCCGATCGCAGCCCTGCCTTCGATCAAGTTCCTTTTCTCTCCAGTTTTGAAGAAGGGTCAAACCCGAAACGTCAACTCAAATTTCTCTCCACGGATGTTGCCTGACTTGCTGAGTTTTTCCAGCATTTTCTGTTGTTATTTCGGATTTCCAACATCTGCAGTATTTTGCTATCATACAGGGTTAACCTTTCAGGTCCATGAACTCTCGGTAGAACTAAGATTTTGCAGCTTTGTAGGTCCCGTGTGAGTTTCCTTCCAAACTTTTTAAACATTTTAACTGCTCACAAATTACAAAATTAAGAAACTAACCTTCCCTCGAAAAATAAGTGACCCGTACGGGGATCGAACCCACGACCTTGGCGTTATTAGCACCACGCTCTAACCAACTGAGCTAACCGGCCCATCTGTATGACTCATTTATAGTACCATCCCTGTTTCTGGTCTTTGCGCGCGAAGTCACTGTCTTTGAAGGCTGTAAAAGAAAGACTTGCATTTCTACAGGCCTTTCACGACCTCAGGACATCCCAAAGTGCTTTACAGCCAATGAATACTTTTTGAACTGTTTTGCATCTGTGACAGGTAGATTGGTCAGGGGGAGGTCAAATAGGTTTTCCCCTCGTGTTGGTTCCCTTACCACCTGCCGCAGGCCCAGACTGGCAGCTATGTCCTTCAGGATTCGAACAACTCGGTCAATAGTGCTGCTACCGAGCCACTCTTGGTGATGGGCATTGAGGTCCCCACCCAGAGTACATTCTGTGCCCTTGCTGCATTCAGTGCTTCTTCCAAGTGGTGTTCAACATGGAGGAGCACTGATTCATCAGCTGAGGGAGGGTGGTAGGTGGTAATCAGCAGGAGGTTTCCTTGCCCATGATGTTCCTGTGTAACAGGCTTGAGGGGCTGAGTGGCTTCCTCCTTTTCCTGCATAACAGGCTGAATAGCCTTCCCCTGTTCCTGCATAACAGGCTCGAGGGGCTGAATGGCCTCCTCCTTTTCCTGTATGATAGGCTCGATGGGCTGAATGGCCTCTTCCTGTTTATGTGTAACATACCCGAGGAGCTGATTGGCCTCCTCCTGTTCCTTTATAACAGACTCGAAGGGCTGAATGGCCTCCTCCTGTTCCTGTAAAACAGACTCAAGGGGCTGAATGGCCTCCTCCTGTGCATGTATAACAGGCTCGAGGGGCTGAATGGCCTCCTCCTGTTCATGTATAACGGGCTTGAAGGGCTGAATGGCCTCCTATTCCTGTGTAACCGGCTCGAGGGGCTGAATGGCCTCCTCCTGTTCCTGTCTAACAGGCTTGAGGGGCTGAATGGTTTCCTCCTTTTCCTGTATAACACGCTCGACAGGCTGAATAGCCTCCCCCTGTTCCTGTATAACAGGCTCGTGTGTCTGAATTGTCTCCTCTTGTTCCTATGTAACAGGCTTGAGGGGCTGAATGGCCTCCTCCTGTTACTGTGTAACAGGCTCGAGGGGCTGAATGGCATCCTCCTGTGCATGTATAACAGGCTCGAGGGGCTGAATGGCCTCCTCCTGTTCATGTATAACAGGCTTGAGGGGCTGAATGGCCTCCTCCTGTTCCCGTATAACAGACTCGTGTGTCTGAATTGCCTCCTCATGTTCCAGTGTAGCAGGCTTGAGGGACTGAATGTCCTCCTCCTGTTCATCTGTGGCAGGTTTGAGGGGCTGAATGGCCTCCTGCTGTTCCTGTGAAACAGACTCGTGGGTCTGAATTGCCTCCTCCTGTTCCTTTATAACTGGATCATGGGTCTTATTTGCCTCCTCTTCATCCTATGTAACAGGTTCGAGGGGCTGAATGGAGTTCTACTGTTCTTGTACAGATCTTGTATCGCTGAATGGCTTCCTCCTGTCCAATGCAACAGGCTCGAGGCGTTAAAGGCCTCCTCTTGTCCCTGTGTAACAGGCTCGAGGGGCTGAATGGCCTCCTGCTGTTCCTGTATAACAGGCTAAAGGGGCTGAATGGCCTCCTCCTTTTACTGTGTAAAAGGGTCATGGGACTGAATGGTCTCCTCCTATTCCTATGTAAAACGGCCATGGGACTGAATGGCCTCCTCCTGCTTCTGTGTAACTGACTCAGGGGTTGAGAGTACTCAGAGGGAAGGTGTCGGGCGGTCGTTTCCCTTCTCTGAATTACCGATTTACTGCAAAATGTACCGACAGTGGAGGAACCACCGAACCCTGACCCAAAATCCGACTCTGGTGGGATTCAAACCCACAACCTTTGAATGCCTTAATCTGTCATATAAATAGAAGTCCAATGCACTATCCATTGCACCACAGAGCCAATTACATAAAATTCTATTACAAAAGCAAAATAGTGCTGATGCTGGAAATCTGAAATATAAACAGATGAAATGCTGGAAACACTCTGCAGGTCAGGCAGCATTCCATGACTGTTTAAATGGGGTCTACTTTCAGTCCCGGATCATTCTGTGTCTGTTTAAAAGTGACACGCTGTCAGTCCCGGATCATTCTGTGTCTGTTTAAAAGGGACATGCTGTCAGTCCCGGTTTATTCTGTGTCTGTTTAAAAGGGACATTCTGTCAGTCCGGATTATTCTGTGTCTGTTTAAAGGGATGTGCTGTCAGTCCCGGATCATTCTGTGTCTGTTTAAAAGGGACACGCTTTCAGTGCCGGGTTATTCTGTGTCTGTTTAAAATGGATGTGCTGTCAGTCCCGGATTATTCTGTGTCTGTTTAAAAGGGATGTACTGTCAGTCCAGGATCACTCTGTGTCTGTTTAAAAGGGATGTGCTGTCAGTCCCGGGTCATTCTGTGTCTGTTTAAAAGGGATGTGCTGTCAGTCCCGGATCATTCTGTGTCTGTTTAAAAGGGATGTGCTGTCAGTCCCGCATCATTCTGTGTCTGTTTAAAAGGGATGTGCTATAAGTCCCTGGTCATGCTGTGTCTTTTTAAAAGGGATGTGCTGTCAGTCCCGGATCATTCTGTGTCTGATTAAAACGGGTGTTACATAATATTATAGAGTCTGCCCCACAGAAACAGTGCATTTGCACGAACTGGTCCCCACACGAGCCTCCTCCTTCTCTATTTCTCCTCACCCCCCAAATAAAACTAGAATCAGTAATGGTAACCATGAAACTATCGGATTGTCGTAAAAACCCATCTGGTTCACTAATGTCTTTCAGGGAAAGAAATCTGCCGTCCTTACCTTGTCTGGCCTTTGTGTGACTCCAGTCCCATAGCAATGTGGTTGATTCTTAACTGCCCTCTGAAATGGCCTAGCAAGCCACTCAGTTGTAACAAACCGCTATGAAACAAAATAATAGAAATGAAGCTGGACGGACCACCTGGCCTGATACATATCAGCCTCCTCCTGAGGTCCCCACCATCACAGAAGCCAGTCTTCAGCCAATTCGATTCACTCCACTTGATATCAAGAAAAGGCTGAGCACACTGGATACAGCAATGGCTCTGGGCCCTGACAACACCCCGGCTATCATTCTGAAGACTTGTGCTCCAGCCAAGCTGTTCTAGTACAGCTACAACACTGGCATCTATCCAACAATGTGGAAGACTGCCCAGGTATGTCCTGTCCACAAAAAGCAGGACAAATCCAAACCAGCCAATTACCACCCCATCAGTCTACTCTCTACTCTCAATCATCAGCAAAGTGATGGAAGGTGTCATCCACAGTGCTGTATGGTGGCACTAACTGACCAATTGATGCCCGGTTTGGATTCTGCCAAGAGCACTCGGCTCCCGACTTCATTTAAACCATGTTCCAACATGAACAAAGGAGCTGACCACCAACGTCCTGGGGGTTACCATTGAACATAAATACTGTGACAACAAGAGAAGGACAGAGGCTAGGCATTCTGCGTCGGGTGTCTCACCTCCGGACTCCCCAAAGCCTTTCTACCATCTACAAGGCACAAGTAAGGAGTGTGATGGAAAACTCTCCACTTGCCTGGATGAGTGCAGCTCCAACAACACTCAAGAAGTTCAACACAATCCAGGACAATGCAGCCCGCTTGATTGGCACCCCATCCACCACCTTAAACATTCACTCCCTCCACCACTAGCGCACCGTGGCTGCAGTGCGTACCATCTACAAGATGCACTGCAGCAACTCACCAAGGCTTCTTCAGCAGCACCTGCCAAACACGCAACCTCTTCCACCTAGAAGGACAAGCGCAGCAGGCGCATGGGAACACCCCCACCTCCAAGTTCCCCTCCAAGTCACACACCATTCTGACTTAGAAGTATATTGCCGATCCTTCATCGTCGCTGGGTCAAAATCCTGGAACTCCCTCCCTAACAGCACTGTGGGAGCACCTACACCACACGGACTGCAGCGGTTCAAGAAGGCGGCTCACCACCACCTTCTCAAGGGGCAATTAGGGATGGGCATTTAATGCTGGCCTTGCCAGCGCACCCACATCCAATAAACGAATTTTAAAAATCCTATCAGCATATCCTTCGATTCCTTTCTCCCTTCCTCTTAAATGCATCTGTAGTATTCGCCTCAACTACTGCTCGTGGGAGCTCCTTCCACATTCTCAGCGCTCTCTGGGCAAAGAACTTAATCCTGAATTCCCTGCTGGATTTATCAGTGAGTATTTATGACCTGTCTTCTCTGAGCTAGTTCCTGACTCACTCACAGTAGGAAGCATTTTCTCACTGTTAATGTCCAGCTGCGATGGCCGAGTGGTTAAGGCGTTGGACTCGAAATCCAATGGGGTTTTCCCGCGCAGGTTCGAACCCTGCTCGCAGCGACTTTGATGCAAATTCTTCATTTTATTTCATCGGCTCCCTGTGGCGATCACTGGCCCCGAAATTGATCAGAATTCCCTCCACTGCACTTTATTACGCTGATTAAACCAAAGTTCCAATTGAAACACTAATAATTTATCGGCATCAATTAGATATTGTGGATTTGTTGGGAACTAGTGAGCAATACACACACAAAGCAGCATCAAAAATACTAATTAATAAAGAGCCCTGCAGTGTTTGCTATGGAATCACCTTCAGCTACTAATTGGGAACACGGTTTGGTTTTATAAAACTGAACACGAATTAAAAAGTGTGTAAAAAGACCGTGGCAGGACTCGAACCTGCAATATTCTGATAACCTCAAAATTAATACCGAAGACTGACGCCTTATCCATTAGGCCACGCGGCCAATAGGAGTAATTTATAGATCAGCGCCATCTGTGGACAGATAGACACAGGGCCAACCTTCCAGTTCCTTGAACTCTTGGCAGAACGAAGGTTTTGTAGCTTTGCTTCAAAGTATTACAGCTCCAAACTTTTCAGCAAACAGCAAAATTAAGAAACTACCCACACCATCAAAAATTAAATGGCCCATACGGGGATCGAACCCACGACCTTGGCATTAATTAGCACCACGCTCTAACCGACTGAGCCAACCGGCCTGCTTTAACTGCTTTTGCTGTTAAATTCAATTTATGTTGATTTTTGGTTTTTGTCAGTTGTCAGTGCTCCGGTTTCCTCCCACAGTTCAAAGATGTGCGGGTTAGGTTGATTGGCTATGGTAAATTGACCTTTCGTGTTAGGGGGATTAAATACGTGGGGTTACGGGGATAGGGTGGGATATGTGTTGGTGTAGGGGTTACGGGGCTCGGGTGGGATATGTGTCGGTGCAGGCTCGATGGGCCGAAATGGCCTCTATCTGCACTGTGGGGTTTCTGTGATTCTGTGACTTCGAAGGCTGTAAAAGAAAGACTCTGATTTCTACAGCGCCTTTCACCTGAGGACGTCTCAAAGCGCTTTACAAGCAATGTAGTTGTAGTCACTGTTGTAATGTAGGAAAAACAGCAACAGCCAATTTGTGCACAGCAAGCTCCCACAATGTGATAATCGAGGATAACCTGTTTTAGTGATGGTGATTTGAGGATAAATATTGGCTACAGGACACCGGGGTAAACCTCACCACCCCCTGCTCTTCTTCCAATAGTGCCATGGGATCGTTTATGTCCTCCCGAGAGGGCAGAGGGGGCCTCAGTTTTGGAATTGTATTCCACCACAATCTGTAACCTGATGGACCGGCATATTCCTCACACTACCATTAGCATCAAGACAGGGGACCAACCCTGGTTTAATGAGGAGTGTAGAAGAGCATTTCAGGAGCAGCACCAGGCGCACCTAAAATGAGGTGCCAACCTCATGAAGCTACAACACAGGACTACACACATGCTAAGCTATGGAAACAGCATGTGTAGACAGGGCTAAGCGATCCAACAACCAACGGATCAGATCAAAGCTCTGCAATCCTGCCACATACAGTCGTGACTATTTTAATTTAACTTAATTTATTCCTAGGACTTGGGCATCGCTGGCAAGGCCAGCATTAATTGCCCATCCCTAATTGCCCTTGAGAAGGTGGTAGTGAGAAGCTCTCTTGACCCGCTGCAGTCAATGTGGTGAAGGTCCTCCAATAGTACTGTTAGGGAGGGATTTTCAGGATTTTGACCTAGCGACGATGAAGTTATGGTGATATATTTTCACATCGGGATGGTGTGCAACTTGGAAGGGAACTTAGAGGTGATGGTGTTCCCATGCACCTGCTGCCCTTATAAGAACTTAAGAACATAAGAAATAGGAGCGGGAGTAGGCCATTCGGCCCCTCGAGCCTGCTCCACCATTCAATAAGTTCACGGCTGATCAGATCTTGGCCTCAACTCCACTTTTCTGCCTGTTCCCCCATAACCCTTGACTCTCCGATAGTTCAACAATCTGTCTATCTCAGCCTTGAATATAATCAATGATTCAGGCTCAACAGCTCTCTGGGGTAGACAATTCCAAAGATTCACAACCCTCTGAGAGAAGAAATTCCTCCTCATCTGCGTCTTAAATAGACACACCCTTACTCTGAAACTATGCCACCTGATTCTAGATTCCCCCATGAGGGAAAACACCCTCTCAGCATCTACCCTGTCAAGCCCCCTCAGAATCTGATATGATCCAATAAGATCACCTCTCATTCTTCTAACCCCCAATGAGTATAGGTCCAACCTGCTCAACCTTTCCTCATAAGACAATCCCTTCATTCCAGGAATCAACCGAGAGAACCTTCTCTGAACTGTTTCCAATGCAAGTATATCCCTCCTTAAATAAGGAGAACAAAAATGTATGAAGTACTCTAGGCGTGGCCTCACCTGTACAGTTGTAGCAAGACTTCCCGACTTTTTACTCCATGCCCCTTGCAATAAAGGCCAACATTCCATTTGCCTACTTAATTACTGCATGCTAACTTTTTGTGTTTCATGTACGAGGACACCCAGATCCCTCTTAACCGCAGCATTCTGTAGTCTCTCTCCATTTTAATAATATTTTGCTTTTCTGTTCCCTCCATGGCCTCGCCCCTCCCTATCTCTCCTTCAACCCCACAACCCCCTGAGATATCTGCGCTCCTCTGATTCTGCCCTCTCTTGCCCTAAGCTTTGGAATTCCCTGCCTTAACCTGTCCACCACTCTTTCCTCCTTTAAGACGCTCCTTATAACCTATCTCTTTGACCAAGCTTTTGGTCACCTGCCCTAATTTCTCCTTATGTGGATTGGTGTCAAATGTTTTGTCTGAAAATACACCTGTGCAGCGCCTTGGGACGTTTTACTACGTTAAAGGTGCTTTATAAATGCAAGTTGTTGTTGGTAATGGTGGTGGGGGATTCGGTGATGGTCATGCTGTTGAATGTGAAGGGGCGGTGGTTAGACTTTCGCTTGTTGGAGCTGGCCATTGCCTGGCACTTGTGTTGGCTGTTATCATGTGTGGCACACAGTGACATATGTACAGTATTTGCCGATAGGATAGTGTATGATTGACAACTGCAGGTTGTGTGCTGAATGATTAACACAGGAAATTTTCAGCTGAAGTCTGGAAAATATAAGCTTATACACATAAGCAAAGCCTGATGGCCGGTTAGCTCAGTTGGTTAAAGCGTGATGCTAATCACGCTAATGGTCGTGGGTTCGATCCCCATACGGGCCATTAACATTTTTGGTAGAGTGGTTAGTTTCTTGATTTTGTTATTTGTTGAAAAGTTTGAATGGAAACTCACACGGAACCTGCAATGCTTTGAAGCAAAGCTGGACATCCTGAGTTATGACCTGCAGAGCGTTTCCAACATTAAATGAACAATTCCAGATCCATTGGGACTTCTCGTATTTCAATCAGTGAACGGTTCACAGCCGATGATTGGTTTGGAGTGCAAAGAATGGAACTGAAATAAATACAATCCCGGGGTTTAATCACTCATTATTAACATACCGCCAGAAACAGACCGTTCGGCCCAACCAGTCCATGCCACCGTTTATGCTCCACTCGAGCCTCCTCCCGTCTTTCCTCATCTAAATCTATCAGCATAAACCTCTGTTCACTTCTCCCTCATGTACTTATCTAGCCTTCCCTTAACTGGATCTATAATATTCGCTTCAACCACTCCCTGTGGTATCGAGTTCCACAATCTCAGCACTCTGGGTAAAGAAGTTTCTGCTGAATTCCCGATTGGATTTCTTGCTGACTATCTTATATCGATGGCCTCTAGTTATGCTCTTCCCCACAAGTGGAAACATTCTCTCTATATTCACTCTGTAAAAACCTTTCATAATTTTAAAGATCTCAATTAGCTCACTTCTCAGCCTTCTTTTTTCAAGAGAAAAGGGACCCAGCCTGTTAATCCTTTCCTGATACGTAAACCTTTGCATTTCTGGTATCTTCCTTGTAAACCTTCTCTGTACCCTTGGTCTAACCAAGGTTTGGTACTGGTTTAGCATAATTTCCCTACTTTTCAATTCTATCCCTCTAGAAATAAACCGTAGTGCTTAGTTGGCTTTATATATGGCCTTGCTAACCTGTGTAACAACTTTCAGTGATTTGTGTATTTGTACTCCGAGATCCCTTTGTTCCTCTACCCCACCTAGACTCGCACCCGCCAAGAAATAAGTGACCTCCCTATTCTTCCTAACATAATGAAATACGTCACACTTATTTGTGTTCAAATTCATTTGCCAATGCTATGTCCATTCTGCAAGTTTATTGATGTCCTCCTCTAACTTGTTGCAGTCCTCCTCAGTATTGACTATTCCCCCCAATTTGGTGTCATCCGCAAATTTATAAATTGTGTTTCTGATAACTAATCTAAATCGTTAATATAAATTGCGAACAGCAGTGGCTCCAGCTCTGATACTTGTGGAACACCACGACCCACCTTCTGCCACTGTGAATAAACTACCCGTTACTCAGACTCTCTGCCTTCTCTCCTTAAGCCAGCCAGCAATCCATTCCACTACTTCTCGCCTGACTCTGAATTCTCAGACCTTGTTCATCAGTCTATTATGAGGTACATTATCGAAGGCCTTCTGAAAATCCAGATAAATTACATCTACAGCATTACCATTGTCTACTCTCTCTGTTGATTTGGAGTGCAAAGAATGAGACTGAAATAACATCGGCCATCTCCAGTTCCCTGCTCCCCTCACCCACGCCAACCTAACTCCCTCTGAACTTGCAGCACTCCGTTCACTCCGACCCAACCCTAACATTGTCATTAAACCTGCTGACAAAGGTGGTGCTGTTGTTGTTTAGAGAACCGTCCTCTACCATCCGGAGGCTGAACGGCAACTCTCTGCCAGCTCCTCTTACCTCACCCTGGACGATGACCCCACTACTGAACATCAAGCAATTGTTTCCAAGACTGTCACTGACCTCATCTCCTCTGGAGATCTTCCCCCCAAGGCCGCCAATCTCTCAGTTCTTCAACACCGCACTGCCCACTTCTACATACTTCCCAAAATCCACAAACAGGACTGCCCTGGTTGACCAATTGTTGCAGCCTGTTCTTGCTCCACAGAACTGATTTCTTCCTATCTTCAATCTATTTCTTCTCGACTTGTCCAGTCCCTTCCCACCTACATGCGCAACTCTTCCAACACCCTCCGTATTTAAACAGTTTCCAGTTTCCTGGCCCCAAACGTCTCCTTTTCACTCTGGATGTCCATTCCCTCTACACCTCCATCCACCACCAGGACGGCCTTAAGCGGCTCCATTTCTGCCTTGAACAAAGGCCCCACCAGTCCCCATCCACCACCGCCCTCATCCACCTGGCTGAACTTGTTCTCACATTGTACAACTTCTCCTTTGATTCCACTCACTTCCTCCAAATTAAAGGTGTTGCTATAGGTACCTGCATGGGCCCTAGCTATGCCTGCCTTTTCGTAGGATATGTGGAACATTCTTTGTTCAAGTCCTACTCAGGTCCCCTTCCTCACCTCTTCTTCCGGTACATCGATTACTGTATTGGTGCTGTTTCCTGCACTCGCACTGAACTAGATAATTTCTTTCACTTTGCTTCCAATTTCCCCCTTCCCTCACCTTCACATGGTCCATCTCCGACTCTTCCCCTTCCCTTCCTCGACTTTTCTGTCTCCATTTCTGGGCTAGGCTGTCGACCAACATCCACTATAAGCCCACTGACTCCCACAGATACCTGGACCACACTTCCTCCCACCACGCTTGCTGTAAGGACTCATAGAAACATAGAAACATAGAAGATGGCAGCAGGAGTAGGCCATTCGGCCCCTCGAGGCTGCTCCACCATTCAATGAGATCATGGCTGATCATCCAAATTCAGTACCCTGTCCCTGCCTTCACCCCATATCACTTGATCCCTTTAGCCTTAAGAAATATATCTAACTCCTTCTTAAATATATTTAATGAATTGGCCTCCACTGACTTCTGTGGTAGAGAATTCCACAGGTTCACCACTCTCTGGGTGAAGTAATTCCTCCTCATCTCTGTCCTAAATGTTTTACCCCTTATCCTTAGACTGTGACCCCTTGTTCTGGAATCCCCGGCCATCGGGAACATCCTTACTGCATCTAGTCTGTCTAGTCCTGTTAGTATTTTATAAGTATCAATGAGATCACCTCTCATTCTTCTAAACTCCAGCGAGTATAAGACCAATCGATCCAAACTCTCCTCATACGTCATTCCTGCCATCCCAGGCATCAGTCTGGTGAATTTTCACTGCTCTCACTCCATGGCAAGAAGATCCTTCCTCAGATAAGGTGACCAAAACTGCAGACAATGCTCAAGATGTGGTCTCACCAAGGCCCTGTACAAATGCAGCAAGACATCCTTGTTCCTGTACTCGAACCCTCTCGCTACGAAGGCCAACATACCATTTGCCTTCTTAACCACCTGCTGCACCTGCATGCTTATCTTCAGCGACTGGTGCACAAGGACACCCAGGTCTAGTTGCACTTCCCCTTCTCCCAATCTATTGACGTTCAGATAATAATCTGCCTTCTTGTTTTTGCCACCAAAGTGGACAACCTCGCATTTATCCACATTATACTGCATCGGACATGCTTCCTCCCAATCACCCAACCTGTCCAAATCATACTGGATTTTATCGGCATCCTCCTCACAGCACACATGCCCACCCAGCTTTGTGTCATCTGCAAACTTGGAGATATTACATCTAGTTCCCTCGTCTAGATCATTAATATATATTGTGAATAACTGGGGTCCAAGCACCGATCCCTGCGGTACCCCACTAGTCACTGCCTGCCACTCGGAAAAAGACCCGTTTATTCCAACTCTTTGCTTCCTGTCTGCCAACCAGTTATCTATCCAAGTCAGTACCTTTCCCCCAATCCCATGTGCCTTAACTTTACACGCTAATGTCTTGCGCGGGATCTTCTCAAAAGCCTTCTGAATGTCCAAATACACCACATCCACATAGCATTTCCCCCACTACCGATGTCAGGCTTACTGCTCTACAATTCCCCGTTTTCTCTCTACCACCTTTTTTGAATAGTGGGGCAACATTAGCTACCCTCCAATCCATGGGAACTGTTCCAGAGTCTATCGAATTTTGGAAGATGACCAGCAATGCATCTACTATTTCTAGGGCCACTTCCTTAAGTACACTAGGATGTAGATTATCAGTCCCTGGGGGTTTATCCATTCCATTCTATTCCATTCTCCCAGTTCCTCTGTCTCTGTTGCATCTGTTCTGATAATGCCACCTTCCATACCAGTGCTTCCGGTATGTCTTCCATTTTCCTCAACTGAGGATCCCCCTCTACCATGGTTGACATGACACTCGACCGAGTCTGTTCCATTTCCCACACTACTGCTCTCACCCCTTCCGCTCACTCCCAGAAACATAATAGGATTCCCACCTTGTCCTCACCTTTCACCCCACCCGCCTCCACATTCAGCGGATCATCCTGCGCCATTTCCACCACCTCCAGCATGATCCCACCACCAAACACATCTTCCCCTCCTCCCTTTCAGCATTTCGAAGGGACTGCTCCCTCCATGACAGCCTGGTCCACTCCTCTATCACCCCAACACTCCTTCTCCTTTGCCCGGCACCATTCCATGCAAGTGCAGGAGATGCAACACCTGCCCTTTTACCTCCTTCCTTCCCATCGCCCAGGGCACCAAACACTCCTTCCAGGTGAATCAGCGATTACATGTACTTCTTACAATTTAGTTACTGTATTCGCTGAATCTACATTGTGACACCAAATGCAGATTGGGTGACGGCTTTGCAGAACAGTCGACAAGTGTGACCCCGAGCTTCCGGTCGCCTGTCACTATAATTAGCTGCTCCACTCCCTCTCTGATCTCTCCTTCCTTGGCCTGTTACACTGTTCCAATGAAGCTCTACGTAAGCTCGAGGAACAGCACCTCATCTTTCTATTAGGCACTTTACAGCCTTCTGGACTTAAACACCGAGTTCAACAATTTCAGGCTATAAATTGGCCCCTGTATTTCTTTTATTTTTTTAATTTGCTCCCATGTTTCCTCACATGACAGTTGTTAATGTTTCTGCCATAATCATTCACACCTCATCTTGCGCCATCCTTTATTCATTAACTTGTCCTATTATCCCTCCTTTAGCCTTGCACCATCATCCCTTTTGTCAGTCAATCTCTCCTGCCTTCCATTCTATCACAGACATTCCGTTTGTTCTTACCTCGCCTCCACCCACCCCTGCTTAAAAATCCCTCTTCCCTAACGTTTTCCAGTTCTGACGAAGGGTTCGACCTGAAAGGTTAACTCTGTTTCGCCCTCACTCGATGCTGCCTGACCTGCTGAGTGTTTCCAGCATTCTTTGTTGTTATTGAAATGAACACAGTGACGGAGTTTAATCACTCATTATTAGGATTTGTTTAACACATATTTGTGTGGCCGCGTGGCCTAATGGTAAGGCGTCTGACTTTGGTGTAAATTCTGATGCTAGCAGAAGATTGCAGGTTCGAGTCCTCCTGCGGTCGTTTTGCACACTTTTTAATTCGTGTTCATTTTTAGAAAACCAAACCGCGTTTCCACTCTTTTCCTTCCAAACATTGCAGGGTTCTTTATTAAATGGAATTTTTACGTGTTGTCTTATGCGTAAATTTCTCACTGATCTTTGCAAATAGTTTCAAACAAATCCACAATTTCTAATTGATGACAAATTAGTGCTTCCAATTGGAACAACAGCTTTGGGTTATTCAGTGTAATAACGTGCAGTGGAGGGAATTCTGATCAGTGATCTCCACAGTGAACCGATGAAATAAAATAAAGAATTTGCCGTAGAATCGCTACGAGCAGGGTTCGTAACCTGCGTGAGGCATCCCCATTGGATTTCAAGCCCAACGCCTTAACCACTCGGCCATCGCAGCTGCGCAAACGCAACCTTTCAACAGTGAAATGACCTGTGCAAACTATCAGACAACTGCCCTGCACAATATAAATGGAAGGAAGTTGTGTGACAGCTGTGCAGAGGCCTGGTTAGGCCACTGTGTACAGTTCTGCGCACTGCACCTTAGAATGGATATATTGACCTTGGAGGGAGTGCAGTGCAGATTCACGAGTGTGTTACCAGGGCTCCAAGGGTTAGGCTATGAGCAGAGATCATATAATCTAGGCTTGTATTCCCTGGAATATTGAAGATTAAGGGCAGAGATCATAGAAATACAGAAATTTACGCCAGAGAAGGAGGCCATTCGGCCCATCGTGTCTTGGCCGGACGAAAAAGAGATATTTTGCCTTATCCCAATTTCCAGCTCTGGGTCCGTAGCCCTGTAGGTTGCAGCACTTCAAGTACATATCCATAGTGCTTTCTATTAATGTGATCGGTAGTGACTTCCAGTACCGCTCCACTCTCTGTGTGAAAATGGCTCTTGTCAACTCCTCTTTAATCATTTTACCAGTTAATTTAAATCTACGCCCCTGATCATTGACATTTCTGCTAAAGGAAATAGGTCCTTCCTATCCACTGTATCTTGGCCCCTCAGAATTTTATGCACCTCAATTATGTCTCCACTCCACCTCCTCTGCTCCAAAGATAACAACCCAACCCTATCCAACCTTTACTTATAGCTAAAATTTTCCAGTCCTGGCAACATCCTAGTAAATCTCCTCTGTACCCTCTCGAGTGCAATCACATCTTTCCTGTACTGTGGTGACCAAAGCTGTCCGCAGTACTCTAGCTGTGGCCTAACAAGTGATTTATACTGTTCAAGCATAACCTCCCTTTTGTTGAATTCTATGCCTTGGCAAATAGAAACATAGAAAGATAGAAGATAGGAGCAGGAGTAGGCCGTTCGGCCCCTCGAGCCTGCTCTGCCATTCAATGGGATCATGGCTGATCATCCAAATTCAGTACCCGGTCCCTGAATTCTCCCCATAACCGTTGATCCCTTTAGCCTTAAGAAATATATCCAACTCCTTCTTGAATATATTTAATGAATTGGCCTCAACTGCCTTCTGTGGTAGAGAATTCTACAGGTTCGCCACTCGCTGGATGAAGAAATTCCTCCTCATTTCAATCCTAAATGGCTTACCCCTTATCCTTAGACTTTGACCCCTGGTTCTGGACTCCCTGACCATCGGGAACATCCTTCCTGCATCTAGTCTGTCCAGTCCTGTCAGAATTTTATAAGTTTCAATGAGAACCCCTCCCATTCTTCTAAACTGCAGTGAGTATAACCCAATCGACCTAATCTCTCCTCATACATCATTCCTGCCATCCCAGCTATCTGCCTGGTGAATCTTTGCAGAAGTCCTTCCATGGCAAGAACATCCTTCCTCAGATAAGGCGACCAAAACTGCAGACAATACTCAAGATGTGGTCTCACAAAGGCAATGTACAAATGCAGCAAGACATTCCTTTTCCTGTACTCAAACCCTCTCGCTATGAAGGCCAACATACCATTTGCCTTCTTAACCGCCTGCCGCCTAATAAAGGAAAATATTTCCGAGGACATTTTAACCAATAATAAAAATAGAAAATGCTGGAAATATTCAGCAGGCAATCATAAGGTCAGAAGTGGGGATGTTCGCTTATGATTGCACACTGTTCAGCACCATTCGAGACTCATCAGATACTGATGCAGTCCGTGTCCATACGCAGCAAGACCTGGACAACATTCAGACTTGGGATGACAAGTGGCAAGTAACATTCGCACCACACAAGTGCCAGGCAATAACCATGTCCAACAAGCGAGGCTCTAACCATCTCCCCTTGACATTCAATGGCATTACCATCGCTGAATCTCTAATTATCAACATCCTGGATGTTACCATTGATCATAAACTGAACTGGACCAGCCATATAAATACCGTGGCTACAAGAGCAGGCCAGAGGCTGGGAATTCTGCAGCGAGTGTCTCACCTCCTGACTCCCCAAAGCCTTTGCACCATCGACAAGGCACAAGTCAGGAGTGTGATAAATACTCTCCACTTGCCTGGATGAGTGCAGCTCCAACAGCATACAAGAAGCTCGACACCATTCAGGATAAAGCAGCCCGCTTGATTGGCACTCCATCCACCACGTTCAACATTCAATCCCTCCACCACCGGCACACTGTGGCTTCAGTGTGTACCATCTACAAGATGCACTGCAGCAACTCGCCAAAGCTACTTCAACAGCACCTTCCAAAGCGCGACCTCTACCACTTAGAAGGACAAGGGTAGCAGACGCATGGGAACCTCACCACCTACAAGTGCCCCTCCAAGCCACACACCATCCTGACTTGGAACTGTATCGCAGTTCCTTCACTGTCGCTGGGCCAAAATCCTGGAACTCCCTTCCTAACAGCATTGTGGGTGTACCTACACCATATGGACTGCAGCGATTCAAGAAGGCGGATCACGATCATCTTCTCAAGGGCAATTAGGGATGGGCACTAAATGCAGGCCTAGCCAGCGACGCCCTCATCCCATTAATGAATTTTTAAAAAAAATCGGAAATAATGACCACCTTATCTACCTGCACTGCTACCTTCATGGACCTGTGGACATGCACTCCAATGTCCCTCTGTTTTTTACGCTTCTCTATATCCTACCATTTATTGTGTTTTCCTTTGTCCTTTTAGCCCTCTCTTAATGCATTACCTCTCACTTCCACGAATTATATTGCATTTGCCACTTTTCTGCCCACCTGACCAATTCATTGATAACGTCCTGCAGTCTGGAGATTTCTTTCTCACTAACAACCACATGGACAATGTTTATATAACATCTGCAAACTTCTTAATCCTACATTGAGTCTAAATCAGTGATATATAACACAAAAAGCACGGGACCGAGTACTGAACCCTCCCGAATCCCACTGAACAGCCTTCCAGTCACAAAAACACCCATCGACCACTACCCTTTGCTTCCAACTTGTCACTTTCCTTGGATCCTTTGGGCGTTTACCTGTCTTACCAGTCTGCCGTGTGGGCAGATCCTGATTTTTAGGGTATTGAAGGTAATTGATCGGGTAGACAGAGGGAAACGTTTTCTGCTGGGGCAAGGGATGGTAGGTGGGAGTGGGGGCAGGTGTGGGGGGCGGGGGGGGGAGGTAGAGTCTATGTCATGGGGACATTACATTATAATAGGAACTAGGCTGTTCAAGAGAGAAATTAGGAACCATTTCTTCATACAAAGAAAGGTCGAAGTGTGGAACTCCCTCCCACAAAAGGCAGTTGTTGCTGGATCATTTAATGATTGTATATCTGAGATCGATAGACTTTTGCTAGACCAGGGTATTAGGGGAAAATAATAGACTTGTTTAACATAAACTGCTATTAATATAAGTATACTTTAAAAATGATGGCGAATGTGCCCCACCTGGTGGGTTAACATGCATGGTGCATGTAAGCAAGTCTGCAGTGTAAGTAAAGGCGAGTGTGCGCCCTGGTGGGTGAATGTGCACGGTGCATGTTAGACAGTCTGCTTCATTACAGACAACTGAAGGCTGCCTGTGGTTCAGCAATTCAGGATGTTCCTAACCAACAGCTTTTTTGGACTGAATGATGCAAAAGATTTGTTTGTCCCAGTACGAAAGTGATTCATTCTGTGTGTGTTTAAAAGGGAGCAACTGTCAATCCCGGATCATTCTGTGTCTGTTTAAAAGGGATGTGCTGTCAGTCCCGGATCATTCTGTGTCTGTTTAAAAGGGATGTGCTGTCAATCCCGGATCATTCTGTGTCTGTTTAAAAGGGATGTGCTGTCAATCCCGGATCATTCTATGTCTGTTTAAAAGGGATGTGCTGTCAATCCCGGATCATTCTGTGTCTGTTTAAAAGGGATGTGCTGTCAATCCCGGATCATTCTGTGTCTGTTTAAAAGGGATGTGCTGTCAATCCCGGATCATTCTATGTCTGTTTAAAAGGGATGTGCTGTCAGTCCCGGATCATTCTGTGTCTGTTTAAAAGGGATGTGCTGTCAATCCCGGATCATTCTATGTCTGTTTAAAAGGGATGTGCTGTCAGTCCCGGATCATTCTACGTCTGTTTAAAAGGGATCAACTGCCAGTCCCGGATCATTCTGTGTCTGTTTAAAAGGGATGTGCTGTCAATCCCGGATCATTCTACGTCTGTTTAAAAGGGATCAACTGTCTGTCCCGGATCATTCTGTGTCTGTTTAAAAGGGATCTCCTTTCAGTCCTGGATCATTCTGTGTCTGTTTAAAAGGGATGTGCTGTCAGTTCCGGTTCATTCTGTGTCTGTTTAAAAGG